>NC_034611.1:45063707-45069923 GCF_900095145.1 Mus pahari
CCTGCCTCTGCCTCCCGAGTGCTGGGATTAAAGGCNTGTGCCACCACGCCCGGCTTGTCACCTGAGTTTTTGATCTTAGCCCTCTGACTGGTGTGAGGTGGAATCTCGGGGTTGTTTTGATTTGCATTTCCCTGATGACTAAGGATGTTGAACATTTCTTTAAGTGCTTCTCTACCATTCTATATTTCTCAGTTGGGAATTTTTTGTTTAGCTCTATGCCCCATATTTAGTAGGGTTATTTGTTTCTCTGGAGTCTAACTTCTTGAGTTCTTTGTATATATGAATATTAGCCCTCTATTTGATGTGGGATTGGTAAAGATTTTTTTTTTTACCAATCTGTGGGTTGCCCTTTTGTCCTATTGACGGTGTCCTTTGCCTTATAGAAGCTTTGCAATTTGATGAGGTCCCATTTGTTGATGGTTGATCTTATAGCATAAGCTATTGGTGTTCTGATCAGGAAAATTTCCCCTTTGCCCATGTATTCAGGGCTCTTCCCCCACTTTCTCTCCTATTAGTTTCAGTGTATCTGGCTTTTACTGGTGGTCCTTGATCCCCATGGACTTGAGCTTTGTACAAGGAGATAAAAACGGATCAATTTGCATTCTTCAACATGCTGACTGCCAGCTGAACCAGCACCACTTTTTGAAAATGTCTTTTTATCCACTGAATGGTTTTACCTACTTTGTCAAGATCATGTGACCATAGTTATGTGGGTTCATTTCTGGGTCTTCAATTCTTTTCCATTGATCTACCTACCTATCACTCTACCAATATTCTGCAGTTTTTATGACTATTTCTCTGTAATATAGCTTGAGGTCAGTGATGGTGATTCCCCCAGAAGTTCTTTTATTGTTCAGAATAAATTTTACAATCCTGGGTTACTGGTTATTCCAAATGAATTTGAGAATTGCTCTTTCTAACTCTATGAAGAATTGATTGGGATTGCACTGAATCTCTAGATTGCTTTCATCAAGATGGCCATTTTTACTACATTTATCATGCCAATCCATAAGCAAGGAAGATCTTTGCATCTTCTAAGACCTTTCCTTCTTCAGCGACTTGAAGCTCTTGTCATACAGATCTTTCACATTTTGGTAAGAGTCATACCAAGATACTTTATATTGTTTGTGACTATTGTAAAGGTTGTTATTTCCGTAATTTCTTTCTTGGCCTGTTTATCCTTTGAGTATAGGAAGGATATTTATTTGTTTGAGTTAATTTTATATTGAACCACTTTGCTGAAGTTGTTTATCAGCTATAGGAGTTCTCTGGTGGAATTTTTGGAGTCACTTTAGTATATTATCATATCACCTGCAAATAGTGATATTTTGACTTATTTCTCTCCAATTTGTATACATTTGGCCTCCTTTTTTATCTAATTGCTCTAGGTAGAAGTTCAAGTACTATATAGAATAGATAGGGAGAGAGTGGGCAGCCTTGTCTAGTCCCTAATTCTAGTGGAATTGCTCCAAGTTTCTCTGTATTTAGTTTGATGTTGGCTACTGGTTTGCTGTATATTGCTTTTCCTATGTTTAGGTATGGGCTTTGAATTAGTGATCTTTCCAAGACTTTTACCATGCAGGGGTGTTGAATTTTGTTAAATGCTTTTTCAGCATCTCATGAAATGATTGTTGCTTCCTTTCAGCCTTGAAGCAGGCTGTTTCAGACCTTGATGCCATTAAGCACAGGAACACCTGGGGTGGTACCTTCCCACTTGTCAAGCGGGTTCTATTGTCTACACTTGCCACTGCTCTTCAAAGCATCACCACTGCCTGCTGAGAGACTCTTGAGATATTCCAGAGACAGCATCCTGAAGATCTGCCTACAGGCTCCAAGAATGGGGTGGTGGGGGATGGGCATCCCCCTCTATATAAGCTCAGAACATTATTAAACTTGAGGGCTTTGATCAGAATACTTTTGTCTTGGCCTTCTGTCCTCTGCCTTCTATTCTCTTTCAGCCCCAGCCCACCATCAGGAAGTACTCGGTTCAGGTGTGGCCGCAGGTGGTCGAACTCAATGATCATGTGTTTTTTTTTTTTTTTTTTTTTTTTTTTTTTGAGTTCATTCATGTAGTGGATTATGTTGATGAATTTCCATATGTTGAACCATCCATGCATCCCGGGGATGAAGTCTACTTGAGCAGAGTGAATGATCATTTTGATATGTTCTTGGATTTTGTGAGAATTTTACTGAGTATTTTTGCATCAATGTTCATAAAGGAAATTGGTTTGATATTCTCTTTCTTTGTTGGGTCTTTGAGTGGTTTAGGTACATGCATAATTGTGGTTTCATAGTAGGAATTGGGTCGTGTTCCTTCTGTTTCTTTTTTGTGGAATAGTTTGAAGAGTATTGCTATTAGGTCTTCTTTGAAGGTCTGATAGAATTCTGCACTGTACCCATCAGGTCCTGGACTTTTTTTGATTGAGAGACTTTTAATGACTGCTACTATGTCTTTAGGGGTTATGCAACTGTTAAGATAATTTGTCAGATTCTGATTTAACTTTGGAAGTTGGTATCTGTCTAATAATTTTTCCATTTCAACTAGATTTTCCAATTTGGATGAGTATAGGCATTTGTAGTAGGATCTGATGATTTTCTTAATTTCCTTGGTTTCAGTTGTTGCGTCACCTTTTCATTTCTGATTTTATTAACTTGGATACTGTCTCTGTGACCTCTGGTTAGTGTGCCTAAAGATTTATCTATTTTGTTGATTTTCTCAAAGGATCAGCTCCTGGTTTGGTTAATTCTTTGTATAGATTTTATTGTTTCTACTTGGTTGATTTCAGCCATGAGTTTGATTATTTTATTCCATTTATCCTCTTAGGTGAATTTCCTTCATTTTGCTCTAAAATTTTCACATACGCTGTCAAACTGCTAGTGTGTGCTCTCCCCAGTTTACTTTTGGAGGTACTCAGAGCTATAAGTTTTCCTCACAGCACTGCTTTCATTGAACCCCATCAGTTTTGGTATTATATGCCTTTATTTTCATTAAATTCTAAAAAGTCTTTAATTTCTTTCTTTATTTCTAACCAAGTTATCATTGAGTAGAGCATTGTTCAGCTTCAATATGTAATTGGGCTTTCTGTTGTTTTGGTTGTTCTTGAAGATCAGCCTTAGTCCATGGTGATCTGATAGGATGTATGGGATTATTTCAATGTTCTTGTATCTGTTTTGTGATAGATTATATGGTCAATTTTGGAAAAGGTACTGAGAAGAAGGTATATTCCTTTGTTTTATAATGAAATGTTCTGTAGATATCTGTTAAAAGCCTTTGGTTCAAAACTTCTGTTAGTTTCACTCTGTCTCTATTTAGTTTCTGTTTCCATGATCTGTTCATTGATGAGAGTAAGATGTTGAAGTCTCTCACTATTGTTGTGTGAGGTACAATGTGTGCTTTGAGCTTTAGTAAAGTTTCCTTTATGAATGTGTCCCCTTGCATTTGGAGCATAGATGTTCAAAATTGAAAGTTTTTCTTGGTAGAATTTTTTCTTTGACCGGTATGAAGTGTTCTTCCTTATCTATTTTTAATAACTTTTGATGGAAAGTTGATTTTATTTGATATTAGAATGAGTACTTCACCTTGTTTCTTGGGATCATTTGCTTGGAAATTTTTTTCCAGCCTTCTCTGTGGTAGCATCTGTCATTGTCACTGAGGTGTGCTTCCTATATGCACCAAAATGTTGGGTCCTTTTTATATATCCAGCCTATTAGTCTATATATTTTTATTGGGGAATTGAGTCCATTGATGTTAAGAGATGTTAAGGAATAGTGATTGTTGCTTCATGTTATTTTTGTTATAGGTGGAATTATGCTTGTGTGGCTGTCTTCATTTGGATTTACTGAAGGATTACTTACTTGCTTTTTCTAAGGTGTAGTTTCCCTCCTTGTGTTGGTGTTTTCCACCTATTAACCATGTAGGTCTGGATTTGTGGAAATCTATTTTGTAAATTTGGTTTTGACATGGAATATCTTGGTTTCTCCATCTATAGCAATTGAGAGTTTTGTTGGGTATAGTAGCCTGGGCTGCTATGCATGGTCTTTTAGGGTCTGTATGACATCTGTCCAGGATTGTCTAGCTTTCATAGTCTCTGGTGAGAAGTCTGGTATAATTCTGATTGGTCTGCCTTTATATGTTACTTGACCATTTTACCTTAGTGTTTTAATATTCTTTCTTTGATTTATGAATTTAGTATTTTGACTATTATGTGATGGAAGAAATTTCTTTTCTGGTCCAATCTATTCAGAGTTCTCTAGGCTCCTTGTATATTCATGGGCTTCTTTTTCGTTAGGTTATGGAAGTTTTCTTCTATAATTTTGTTGAAGATATTTACTAGCCCTTTAAATTGGTAATCTTTGATCTCTTCTATATCTATTACCTTTAGGTTCAGTCTTCTAATTGTATACTTGATTTCCCGGATGTTTTGGGTTAGGAGCTTTTTGCATTTTGCGTTTTCTTTAACTGTTGTATCATTGTTTTCTCTGGTATCTTCTGCAACTGAGATTCTCTCTTCTATCTCTTGCATTCTTTTCGTGATGCTTACATCTATGACTCCTGAACTTTTTCTATCTCCAGTGTTGTCTACCTTTGTGATTTCTTTATTGTTTCTATTTCCATTTTTAGATCCTGGATGTTTTTCTTCAATTCCTTCACCTGTTTGGTTGTATTTTCCTGTAATTCTTTAACGGATTTTTATGTTTCCTTATTATGGGCTTCTACTTCTTTACCTGTGTTCTCCTGTATTTCTTTAAGGGAGTTATTTATGTCCTTCCTAAAGTCCTTTATCATAATCATCATTAAATTTGATTTTAAATCCAAAACTTACTTTTCTGGTGTGTTGGGTTATCTAGGACTTGCTGTGTTGGGAGAACTGTGTTCTGATGTTGTCAAGTAGCCTTGGTTTCTTGTGCTTATGTTCTTGTGCTTGCCTCTTGCCATCTGGTTATTTCTGCAGTTAGGTTGTTTTGCTGTCTCTGACTGGATTATGTCCCTCTTGTTGGACTGTGATCCTGTGATCTTAGGTGTGTCAGCACTCCTTGGGAGACCAGTTCTTTCTGGGCCAGATTTCCGTGGGACAGCGTTAGCTCCATGGTTCAGATAGAGATCAGAAAAGCATTTACACAATATTAATGGGTCTCCAGATGAGGTTAATGAAAGATTTTTTCCCAGAATGAAGCATAACCTGTAATAGAGAACACTTGAGTTCAGTAGATTTGAATCACATAGAAAAGTGCCTATTTCTAAATCTAGAAATTTGTAAAGAACAGAATGTTTTGTATTGGGCAAAATGTTTAAAGCAACAAAGTACATCCTGGAGGCTCTGTATTACATTATATAGATATAAAATTCCATCTGAGATCATAATCTTCTGATTTAAATGTCATCATTAATTTTTCCTGAAGCTAAAGATAAGACATAAGTTTCCTCAGTACTTAGAAATTATTTGATTTTTAGGGACTCTAATTCCTCCCCAAGTGCCCAACTTTCAGCTTCTCCCTCACCTTCTCATCTCTCTGCTCTTTTTGAACCAGAGTTAAAAAATCTTGGAGTTTTCCTTCCACCAAATCCAGTGCCACACAACGAATATTTCACAATACCAAGTTTGGTTGCCAGCTTGAGATGTAGCCTTGGTCTGCAACGGACCACAGTTTTTGAATGATTACTGCAAGAAAACATTCCCTAGTAGATTTTTGTATCAATGATGCTTTGCTATTATTGATTAAAATTGATGTCACAGCCCCAGCTAATAATCATCAAGTACCTATTAAAATAAAGGTCTCGCTTCAGTGCTGCTAGTCTCTTGTTAACTGAAGTTGATCCTTCAGCCCTAGCTGACCAGAAGAACAGATTCTTAATCCCATGCATCATAGAAATGTTTCTGATAGAGGCTTTGAGGGACTCTCAACCATCTCTCTGTAACCCCACAAGCCAGGGTTCTGTAATCTGCATTGCTTTCAAAATTCTTATTTTCCAAACTCCCACAGCAGCCCATCAAGTTCCGAACATTCAAATGCTTTCCTAACTTATGAAAAGTTGATTATAGGTAGGCTACATGAAAAAAGAGCATGATCATGTAGAAGAATGAGAATCGATCCATTCTTATCTCCTTGGACAAAGCTAAAGTCTAAGTGGATCAAAGACCTCCACATAAAACCAGAGACACTGAAATTGATAGAGGAGAAAGTGGGGAAAAACCTCGAAGATATGGGCACAGGGAA
>NC_034611.1:45071073-45081980 GCF_900095145.1 Mus pahari
CAAACTCTATATGACCTAGCACAAGGCAAGGCCTGGGCCAAGTAGTGGGAGTGGGTGGGTAGGGGAACAGAGGTGGGGGGAGGGGTATGGGACACTTTCGGGATAGTATTTGAAATGTAAATAAAGAAAATAATAATAAAAAAAAAGAGCATGAAATGGCAGTATCATAAGAAAAAGGCAGCTAACGCTAAAGAGCTTTCTTTACTTTCTATATTGTATTACATCATGGTGATTTGTCAAAAGGGAAGTTTATGTAGATTCACACACACACACACACACACATACACACACACACATGCTCATACATACACACTAAGACAAAACAGAAACATAGGCAAATAGACACTTGGATTCAAGTTTTCTACATTTGCTACTATTTGCAATTTTCACAACCTCATGGTAACATAAATGCAATATATTTCTCTTTGTGTGAAGAAATTGAGTAAAAGAAAGATTAAATACGTTAACCAGTAGCTGCTTATAATTAGAATGAGGATTTAGACATGGATCAGTTTGCTTCAAGCTCTTAATAACTTTGTCCTACTGTCCTAGAATATAGAGGAATGAATGATTAAGAGATTCACTTCCAAAGTCTCACAATTATCACTGGAGCAATTTAGTTCAGAAATACTTCAATATTAGTTCTTTCAAAGTTAATAACAAGATTGAAATATTTTGATATCAGCAAAGTGAGTCATAGCTTGTAGTATGAAAGGCTATTTGATGGACATTATTGATCTTAGTTTTTAATATTTTAAATTTAATCTTAGACATTTTCATGTATATATTCACACATTGTATACATGCATCTTATGTGCATGTATTTAGATCATGTATACCCTCACATTATTTATCTGATAATGATTATATTTAGTAATGCAAAAACAAGGCAAGGGTATTTGCAAAATCATTAAAATAGAAGTGTGTATAAGTATACACACATATACACAAATACATGCAGACACATATATACATATAAACACATGTACTCACACATACACACACATACATACATGCGTACTGATACATACACAAGGAAACCTCCCTTTCAAATAATTTACATTATTTTGTTTTTTGAAACTTTTTGAAACTTCTTACCTATTATGCTCTTAACATGATTCACTATGAAATTTCTCTGTAAAACTTTTATTTATTTAACTATCACTGTACTGGATAATCACTGATTCATATTTCTTAGACCTGAAAAAAAAAAGGTTTCTAAATGGAAAATCATGTTTAAAAGACAAATTTGTTTACGAATTTTTATGTTTCCCAAGCTTCCTTGGAAATGGATGTTTGAGTTCAGACAGAGCAAAAATGGATATACGCAGATTTGTACGAACATGAACCACACACTCCAAAGTATATTTTTGTAATTTAGAAAATTACAAACATCCGTTAGTGAATTACTTGCTCTTAGTTCACAAATATGTAATTTCAGCATATCCTTCTGTGCTTGTGGAAATAGTTTACTTGTCTGTGTGGTTATTCTTTCTTTGTGATACCAGTTGACTTGCCTAAGTGTTAAATTTTGTTTCCTTTTGCTAAATATTTGATGTGGTTTCACTATAAGGACTTTTAAAAGAAGTTGTTTAAAATTAAAAATGCTTTCCCCTTTGTTATGAAAGTAAAACAATGAACAGGTCAAGCTGTCCAAACCACGGGCCCATATCAGGTTTCAGTGATGGTGTTCATCTTCTAGTCAACTCACAAGATTTTTCATCATCTGCTTTCAGATTCCTTCTCTGATCTTTGTTTCTTTCAGTGTCATCTGCTCTAATTTAAAAGTCTTTCCAGGCTGGCTTCTTCCACTTCTCTCCATCCTCTGTCTCTCTCTGTCCCTTTCTCTCCTCCCAATCTCTCACCCTCTTCCTCTGTCTGTCTCTCCCTCTCCCTCTTCCATTCTTCCTCTCCTCTCTTCACCTCTTCCTCTCCCTACACCCCCTCTCTCCCTTTCCCTCTCCCTCTTTCTCCTTCTGTCCCTCCCTTGCTCCTTCCTTCCCTCTCTCCCTTCCTTCTTCCCTCCCTCTCTCCCTTGCTCCTTCCCTCCCTCCCTCTCTCCCTTCCTTCTTCCCTCCCTCCCTCTCTCCCTTGATCCTTCCCTCCCTCCCTCTCTCCCTTCCTTCTTCCCTCCCTCTCTGTCTCTTGCTAACTTTCTATAAGTATGTTTTAGGAAAACAAGATCATTAGTGATCTACTTAATTTCCTGTCCAGCATTTCCTTTTGCAACTCCATCACTGGCATTGCTTTTTATACACGCATAAATTACCATCTTACTTTTGAGGTTCCATAGTATCTCATTTATACATGTAACATAAAATTTTTATTTAGCTTCCTAAATGTGAACATTTATACTCATTCCAATTTTTAAACTTTCATGAGCTATAATAGCAAAAATTATCAACTTCATGTCTTTATGCATTTTAGTAAATGGCCATTAAATTTTATGTATAGAAAAAGAACACATTTGTAGCAAACTTTAATTTCCAAATTTCTGTTTTGCAAACGATGATTCATGAAGATTGTCATGCATAAAATATTGAGCACTTATTAAGCGTTCACTGTAAGGTGCAAATGGCTGAAATTTTTGATACTCAAATTTATTTTACAACTGTCGCTCTGTCAGTTGTAGCTCTGAGAGATCACTTCCCCAGCACAATAGCCTAACACTTCTGCCCACCTAAATAAAACACTATCAAACTGTTTTTTTTTTCAATAACTTAGTTTTTATTCACTTTACAACCTGATCACAGCCCCTCTCCCTCCTCTCTTTCCAGTCATACCCTTCCAAGTCCAGCCCCCATTGCCTCCTACCCTTCTCTTCAAAGAAGGGAAGCCACCCCAGTGGATACCACCCCTAACTCTGGGGCATCTAGTCCTAGCAAGAATCAGCACATCTTCTCCCACTGAAATCCAACCAGGCAGTCCAGATAGGAGGAAGAGATCCAGTGGCAGAGAACAGAGATGAAAACAGCCCTCACTACACTTGTTAGGGGACCCCCATGAAGACCAAGCTGCACATTTGCTACAAGTGTGTAGGGTGCCTAAGTTCAGCTACTGCTCCCTGGTTGGTGGCCCAGGCTCTGTGAGTCCCCATGGTCCCAGATTAGTTGACCTTGTAAGTCTGCTTATTGTATCCTTGACCCCTCTGACTTGCTCATTTGATGCTCCCCACCCTTCCACAAGATTCCCCAAACTCTGCCTAATGTTTGTCTGTAGGTCTCTACATCTGCCTCCATCTGCTGCTAGATGAAGCCTCTTAGTAGACAGTTGTGATAGATTCCTGACTGAAAGCCTAAACAAGGGCTTTATGAAATTCTCAGGCAAATGGATGGAACTAAAAAATATCATACTTAGTGAGGTGACCTGTTCAGAAAAGAACACACATGTTATGTACTCACTGATAAGTGGATACTAGGAAAAAAGCTCAGAATACCCATGATACAACTTACAGACCATATGAAGTTCAAGAAGAAGGAAGATGAAAGTGTAGATGCTTCTTCAGTCCTACTTAGAAGGTGGAGCAAAATAATCATAGGAGGGAGAAGACAGGGGGAACTTAGGAGGAAGAAAGGAGGGAAGAGGAAAAATGTGGGGGCAGGATCAGGTGTGGGAGGAGACAGGAGAGATGTTCAGAGAGTCAAGAAACTGAAAAGAGGTGTGTAGCAATGGGAGATAGAGAATGGGGATAGCCAACACCAAGTCGCAGACACAAGGAAAACAAGAGGATCCCAGGACCCAGTAGGCGTGACATTAACTGAAATACCCAATAAAAGGGAGACAGACTCTGTAGACACCATATGGAGAGGTTAGGCATGGTCCCTGGTTGAGGGATGGGGGCCATCACCCTTCTCAAAAATTTTAACCCAGAATTGCTCCTGTATAAAGGAAATACAGGAACAAAGAGTGAAACAGAGATGGAAAGAAAGGTCACCCAGAGACGGAAAGAAAGGTCGCCCACAGACTGTTTCACCTGGGAAATCAGCCTATATGCAACCACCAAACCCAGTCACTTTTGCTGTTGCCAAGAAGCACTTGCTGTCAGGAGCCTGGTATAACTGTCCCCCTGAAAAACTCTGCCAGAGCCTGACCAATACAGAAGAAGAGGCTTGCAGCAAACTATCAGACTAATCATGAGAACCTCAATGGAGGAGTTAGGGAAAGGAGCTACAGGGGTTGCAACCCCACAGGAAGAAGAATATCAATCCAACAGACCCTGCACCCCCAGCTCGCAGGGGCTAAACCATCAACCGAAGAATATACATAGAGGGACCTTTGGCTCGAGCTGCATATGTAGCAAAGGATGGCCTTCTCTGGCATCAGTGAGATGAGAGGCACTTGGTCCTGTGAAGGTTTGATACCCCAGGATAGGGTAATGCTAGGGGGGTGAGGCAGGAATGGGTGGATGTGGGGGGGGCACCCTCATAGAAGCAGTGGGGAGAGGGTGGATAGGGTCTTGGTGGAGGGGAAAGAGGGAATAACATTTGAAATATAAATAAATAAAATAATCAATACACTTCTTTAAAAAAGTGTTGTGTTGGTTCTCTCATATGGTATGGGATTCAAGTTGTGGCAATCATTCATTGTCTGTTCCCTCAATCTCTGTTCCATCTTTATCTCTGTATGTATTGTAGGTAAGACAAATTTTGGGTTGAAGGTTTTATAGGTGGATTGATGTCCCCTTCCACTTCTGGAACCCTGCCTGGCTCCGTGAGGTGGCCACTTCAGTCTCTACATCCCCATCTGGTAGGAATTCTCTGTTTACCTCTGTAACCCATTTTAATTGGGCTATTTGGCTTGTTGGTGTCTAATTTCTTGAGCTCTTTATATATACCACATTTTCATGTACATTCAGTTTCATACATTTTTATTAATAAATTGTGTTCTCTGGCAATCTCCTACAAGTACAGATTTGCAGAATTCATTCTGGCCACTCATTACCCACCATCATTATCTCCTGCAAACCTTTGTCAACCTCCATCTTCCTTATAAATCTCTTTACCAAGCTCATCTCTTTAAAAACCATTCTGGAGGTTTCTCAAAACACTAAAATGTGTCAACTTCTATGACCCAGTATGGTGCTTTTAGTGATAAATTCTCCTCATATGCTTATGGACTTGAAAATTTGGACATGGTTGGTAGATGTTTGAGGGATATTATGGACTCTTCAGGAGTATTTAATGTTTCTCTCTCTCTCTCTCTCTCTCTCTCTCTCTCTCTCTCTCTCTCTCTCTCTCTCTTTCTCCTAAAAATAAAAATATATGATCAGCCCACTTCCTGCTTATATTGTCATACCATGACTTCTCAGATTCTGGAATTGAAAGCCTAAAGAAACTCTTTCTTCCTTAAGTTTTACTTTTCTTCACAGTATTTTATCATAGCAAAGTAGTAAGTAATGCATCCAGCTATAGCATAATGTGCATGAAGCCAAAGGACTTTACATCTTGCCACAGAGATACTTCCATGCCCATGTTCATGCCACAATAGCCGGGAAACAAATGTATGAATCTGAATTGAATTCTCTTGATCAATTCTTTTTTATTTCAGTTAATGACAAAGAGGTATAGGCAGGTAAGGGATGCTTAGAGAGGAATAATATTTTATATTAAAACACATCTGCATGTTTTTCTTATATTAGTTCTTTGAGAATTTTGTACAATGAACATATTCACACTGTTCCTCAACTCCTCTACCTGAACAGGGAATCAGAATACAAGAAAATTTTCTCTGGTGATAGATACAGAAAGCTTTTTTGTTGTGATAATTTGTCAAGATATATACTTGACAATAATTTCAGTATTGCTGTCACGTTATAATCAAAGTTGAGAATTCAAAAGAAGTATGAAAGCAATAGAAAATAGAAAACACGATAAAGGTAAGTGGACAGCAGGTGATCAAAATAATAATTAAATGATTTTTTAAAACCTTAGAGAAATCAAAGTGTATTTTAAGTTGATGTATGAATTAAAAAAAAGTGTGAATATTAGTGATACAAAACAAGTTTGAGACAACATGAAAGGACACATTCTAATATAGAAAAGAAAACAAGGTTGGCTGCAGGGCAGAGCAAAATCAGTAACATTCTGGGCTCAGAATTTTATTATAACAAGTTATAAATAACAAAGTTATTAGAGATGTTTTACATAAATTCAATGAAAAAATAATTAGATATTGATTGATATTATACCACATGTCTACTTATTGCAGATATATATGATACATATATAATATATGTATGTGCATGATTAAATATATTAATACATCTATTTAAAGTTTCTTTCATGTATACATTTTAGGGCTGTCCACTTGCGATGGATAATTAATTATTTATAGTGCTCATTCCCGGGGCAGACTTCCTTATCAATGAGTGTGGCTGCACATTAGTTTTTCTATCCATTTTGGGATGTCAACTGGTGTGGCAATTGTTCAGGTCTTGTTTAAGCAGCCTCGTTGCTGAGATTTTAGTGTATAACTTACTGTCATCTCAAGAAGATACAATATCTCATCACACTTCCTTGTCTTCTGGCTCTTACAGTCTTTCCATACCACCTTTCACTATTATCCCTGATTCTTGGATACAGATGTTATGTTGTAAATCTATCGTTAGGGCTGGGCACCTCACAATCAGGAGGTCTTTGCATTTTGAGAGCAGTACCACCTTTTATAGCATTGTATGGTTCTATGAAGGCTGACAGGGATGAAAAGTAATCAATAATTATAACTATCTGTGATATCTATAAACAACAGCAATAATAAGCACAGGAAGATATACCTAAAGTGAAATAGTGGCATTTGTAGCTTGGTGATAAGCAGTAGATGTCAAATTAGACTTAAGACTCATTCAATACACACACACACATACACACACACACACACACACACACACACACACACACACAATCATGCTTGGTATTGTAAACCTAGATAACTACCTGTGGTAAGTGAGATCACAAATCCCAGGGTACACTCTCATTCTGCCAGTTGACCAGCCTATTATAATTCTTAACTGCATTCTAAATACTAATTTTTATATCCACCAATAAGTGTAGCTCTCACCCCTAATCAAACTTTTTTTGCAGTAGATAACACTAATGTTTTACGAGGATAATATTCTGGGGATCTTACTCAATTCCTCTGTTAACTATGTAAAGATTCCTTAGTCTTTTCTGTTTATTTCAAAATATTATATCAAATTAATAGAAATTAATCTTGCCAATGTTTATGGACTTTATTTTTTTTTATTCACTCACCTGTCTAAATCCTCAATCAGATTATGTATTGGTAGAAGGGACTTCTTATTTATTCACCAGCTAGAATGGAGCATTAATGCTTCTGTCTTACAACAATAAAATTTCAAATAACATAGTTTAAGTTATATTGGAATATTTTTGCTTAACTATAAATAATTCCTCATTCCCAGTGTATGTATACATATAAACTGCTTCACACACATTACTAGATTCAAATTAACAAAACTAATGACTTTTTTTAATGATGTCTATTGATGTAAGATGTTTGTTCTTTCACTTTTCAGTTTTTTAGGCAGGTATCATTTTGTACCTCCAGCTAGTCCAGATTACTCTGACAATATATAGGATATATATGAGCCAACAGGAAACTGTGATCTAGAAATGGCCAGAGTCCAAAAGTTCTTCCTTATTTCTGCTTACTATCCAGCCACCATTCTAGTCCATATTGAGAAATTTTCTAGGAAGGAGATCAGAGAGACAAAGAAAATTTACTCCATGTTTAAAGTTTGACATATTCTACACCAGTAATCACATATTACTGACATGTCACCAGCCTCTTATCCCAGGAGAGCAGCTCAAGAGTCATAGGCTTGATCTATAATCAAGGGCCAGATTCAAGTGAGCTTCAGAAAGCAAAGGAGTTACTCCTTCTTGATTGTCTAGAAAAAAATGAGTTGCTCTTTTGAATCTAATCGTTATATATTTTTAATCATTAGTATTTTGTTCACCTAAAAAATTGTTGTCTAATTTTCACATGGAAACAATTTCTTATTTTTGGGGGGTGGAGAATCTGATATTCTATCAAGAGCAGACTAGCTATAAATTAGTCTGTACCAAAAACTGTAGTTCATTTTAACCTTGAGAACTGCTAGTGATTTATGGATACAGCTGTGTGTGGAGTTCTACACCAATCACAATGGACTATACAGTTATTCCATTTTAAACCATTTGAAAATATTCTCAACAAAATAAGTGAAGAAAATATCCTTAACCTAAAGGATATGCCTATGAAGGTATAAACCAAACAGAAAAGAAAGCCCCGAAGCACATAATAATCAAAATACTAAATGTCTAGAACAAATAAGTGATATTAAAAGTTACAAGGAAGAATTTCTTGTAACAAATTAAGGCAGAACTATTAGCATTACACTTGAATTCTCAATGCAGATTCTAAAAAAAAGACCCTGAACAAACGTTCTATAGATTCTAAGAGACCGAGGAGGCATGGGAATAGAAGAAGCAATTACATATGAAGTTTTTTGTTGTTGTTGGGTTTTTTTTTTGTAGTAGTAATATTTTTTCCAATTTTTTATTAGGTATTTACTTCATTTACATTTCAAATGCTATCCCCAAAGTCCCCTATACCCTCCCCCCTGCTCTCCTACCCATTCACTCCCATTTCTTGGCCCTGGCGTTCCCCTGTACTGGGGCATATAAAGTTTGCAATTTGTAAAACACAGACACTATTACATATGAAGTTTTAAGACATTAAAAATTACACCATAACAATGACTATTATTAGTCACAAAATTCCATTCTCTCTTTATGGGAGAACTGAACTTGACTGAAAAAAATAATCTATTATGAGCATGCACTCATTCACTTCTGTAGGTATCCTGACAGGTACCGCGCAAACCAGGTCAGTCTATTATAGAAGTGGACTCTAAGACTCAGGAGATGGTTCAGTTGTACAGTAACGCCCATAAAGCCAGTCAAAGTTATTGAAACTGTAATCCAGTGCTGTGCGGAATTGCAGGCTGGTATTCAGTCGAGCTGAGGTCTGAACCCCGATGGTCATAATTCACCTACATGACACGGTAGGCGTTCCCGCAGGCTCCTGGAACTCTGGGCCCTGCCTAAGGTATAGCTCCCAACAAGAGAAGCATGGTCAGTGGTCACATAAGGAAAGGCCCAGGCTTCTGACCTTCAGGCTAAACTCCTCCCCAGTTACCTAGCAACAGTGAAGACCATAAAAGGAGATGTTCAGCCCCACCAAGCTCTCTTACTCTTATTTTCTTACTCTCACTCCTATGTTCCTCTACCTCTCACTTCTCTCTTCTTCCCTTTCTCTTTGTCTTCTTCTTTCCTCTCCTCACTCCCTCTTTCTCTTTCTTTCTCTCTAGCCTTTCCTCTCTCTCTCTCTCTCTCTCTCTCTCTCTCTCTCTCTCTCTCTCTCTCTCTCTCTCTCTCTCTCCCTCCCTCCCTCCCTTCTCTCTTTCTCCCTGCATTTCTATAATAAAGCTCTTAAACCATAGAGTTTCTGCTCTGCTCCATCAAGGCCCACTGCACACTCTGCTCTCATTGTTGGGAACTTCTGCCCTGTTCCCTCTGTTCTGCAACCCTGGAGTGATAGCAAGGTAGCTCCAGGGGGTCCCTGTCAGGGGCTGCTCCTTTTCCACCCCAGCTGCATGAGTCAGAGGCTATGCTCACCCAGGGCCCTGTGGGAAAGTGTCCTGGCAGCCCCCCAACACCTGCATATGCCTGCCCAGAGCACAGGGGAACTCTGGCTGGATGCTAGGCCCAACTTCCCCGTTTTCCCCAGGGGGCCCCCAGCCCTCTCCCTTTTTTTTTTTATTTTTTTTATTTTTTTTATTTTGTTCCCATCACAGTGCCTCTTCAGCAACATGACAGGCATAGACAGGGATAACTCCGGAAGCTCATAGGCAGTTTCCTTTGGTGAACACAGCACAGAGGTAAGAAACACATATACTCTGTCTCAAATAAGACGGAAAGTGAGGACCCGAAAGGGTCTTTGGTCTTCACATGCTTGTCTTAGCATGCTTACCACCTACTGCCTTCTCTCTCTGTCTCTCTGTCACTCTGTCTCTCTGTCTCTCTGTCTCTTTTCCTGTCATAGACACAGACACAGACACACACACACACACACACACACCTACACACACACACACACACACACACACACAAACACTTTGATTTGCAGAAGTTTGATGCTTTGACAATCACCCTATGGGCCATGAGCTAGTAGAAATTTGTGATTCTTTTTCTCATGGTTTTCAAAGGCATCCAGCGCCATAGTCCTTAAAATTAACACCACTGATTTCAAAACATATTGATTGACCTCAAAAAAGCTTTGCTTAGGAAAAAGGAGCACACATGGAGAGAAACAGTTATGGAGGCAAGCAACAGATTTTATGCTCCAATGTGGCGCTGGTATTATGAGTGTACACATATTTGCAAATGTGTATATAAACTCATTAAATATACACATCAGACAGAAAAGATGTTTTATACATAGATTATGTATCAGTAATATGGAAACTGGATTCCCAACCTGGAACAAACTCAATTGTTGGCCATCATAGCTTTGGCTTTTACATGAATAGAACTGTGAGCCACCACCAGAGACTCGTAGCTGTTTACAGATCCAGATCCCATGTTGAGCATCCATTCCTTAGTTACCGCCTAGCTTCTTCAGAAGACATGACTTAGGAAGCTACACATATGGAGTCTCGCTATTAGGATCCCTTTATCAAAAACCACTGCGTGCAAAAAGAATAAATTAAAGAAAGATAGTGTAAATGTGTTACCAAGTACAGGACACTCATAGGAACGGTAGAAGGTCCCCAAAATTATTAACCTAAGACCATGAATTTATGAAATTCTTAGGCAAATAGATGGATCTGGAGGATATCATCC
>NC_034611.1:45082570-45108056 GCF_900095145.1 Mus pahari
CCCAGTATAGGGGAATGCCAGAGCCAGGAAGCCAGAGTGGGTGGGTTGGTGAACAGGCAGAGGGGGGAGAGGGTAGGGGTTTTCAGAGGGGAAACCAGGAAAGGGGATAACATTTGAAATATAAATAAAGAAAACGTCTAATAATAAATAAGGAAAGAAATATGCTTTCTCCACTAGCTTTCACACTGTATTGATTGAGGCTTATATGTGCACACACCAAAATGACTTGGTAGATTTCCACAGCTCTCCTCACAGCAGCAAATAGCAACTTTAAGTGGTTATAAAAACTGAAAGTGTTGTTGAAATAAAATGTTATCAGGGTTCACCTGTATATGTTTCATTTCTGTATCAATGGCTAGAGGGGAAAGTAGACAAATTGAATCATTTTGCAAAAGATGTACATTGTGATTACCATAAATTCAATGAGAATTTCAGGGCACTAATGGCAATGATCTAAGTTCCTTTGTTGTCTCTTGGAAAGATTTTAATTTCAAACACCCATGAAATATTCCTTCCACCTGAAGGATTGTGCTTTCTGAAATCTGCTAACACTGGTATTCAAGTGTGGAAAATGAGTAATATCAAAGAGATATTTGAAATGTCTCCCTAAATTCAGATTCAATTTCCATAATCTCCATTTTTCATGCTGATGGGATTTTCCTCCGTGTCCTTAGAATTCATTTTTTGTCGCTTCAGGGTATTAGTTTCACCTTATATAAAATCATTCCATCTACTTCTTGGTTAAAGAAGAACCACTGGTGGACCTCCTCTGACTGTGGGTGTGATAGTCTAATTGAGAGAGCGGCATGTACCTTTAAGACACATATGAATTAAGGTATCTGGGCATCACATCTTGTTTTCATCTTACAGGAACACAGTCAAGATTAAGCAGAGTTACTACAATCCATTGAATTTTTGGTTGGCGATTCCCTGGGAAATTGTTTTCTGTCACCTTTCCCAGATTTTGTGTTCATCTATTTACAATGAAAAGCATTAACTAGCTTTAGATCACACTAACTTCCCATATGCTTTATCCTCTAAAGTGTGGATGTCACAGCTGCTTTTATTCCCTAAGAAAATTCACAACTAATACAAGATGATATTTCCTATCCAATACTTTTTTGGCCAATTTGATACTCTTCCAAGCGGTTAGGTTAGGTGTTAAGAAAGTGTCCTTTATACAGAATATTGCCACTCACTTATAAAAATGTAAGCATTCAAAAATCATAAAACGAGAAAGTTGATAGCCCAGTGTGGTGGATGATGTGGGGAGTTGTGACAAGATCAGAAGTTCAATTTCATCCTCAATCGTAAAACAATTCCGGGGCCAGCCTGGCTACATAAAACCCTGTCTCAAAAAATAAACCAAAGAGCAAGAAAAAAAATAGATATGATGTTGTGCTTTAAGACAGGTGACATTGCTTGGAGGGTCAGGAACCAGGGACTTAGGATAGAAGCAAACACAACAGAAAAATAAGTCAATGAAACAATTCCTAATAATACTCTACTATACTCATAGACCAGACCCTAGCATAGTCATTATCTGAAAGGTTTCATTCATAACTGATGGATGCAGATGCAGAGACCCACTGCCAAACTTAGGCAATCCTTGGGGAATCCAGCAGAAGAGGGGAAGGAAGGATTGTAAGAGCCAGCAGGACTAAGAACACCACAAGAAAATGCAAAGAATCCATTAACTTGGGCTCCCAGGGTCTCACAAAGACTGAACTAAGAATCAGGTAGTCTATATGGGTCTTCTGCATACATGTTATGGTTGTGTAGCTTAGTAGCTTTCTGGGATTCCTCATACGGGAGCAGGGGCTTTCTTTGACTCTATTGCCTGCTTTTGGGACCCTTTTCCAGCCTCATATGGGCTCATTGAGCTTTAATATGAGGGGATATATCTAGTCTTATTGCAACTTGATATGCCATGTTTGGTTGATATCCCAGGGAGGACTGCCCTTTTCTGAGGGTAAAGAATTAGGAGTGGATCTGGAAGAGAGGTGAGGTCGGGGGAGGAGGGACTGAGAGGAGTGAAGGGAGGGGAAATTTTGATTGTGATGTACTATATGAGAGAAGAAATAATAAAAAATAAAGTTGACATCAATATTTTAATATCACATCTAATCAAAACAACATTCACATGGGCTTCTTTCAGTGAAGAATACTGTTTAGGTATAAACAAAGTTAGATGTAGGATATTTTAAAGAAATAAAAAAAAAGTAATTCTCTTTTAACAAGTATCAAATATTATTCTTGGTATATTTTACACAATGTAATTTCTCTGTAATACCTTAAATCTGCAGGGCATGAATATTAGAATGGTACTTACTACTCATCTACTCTTCATATTGAGGAATCTGATTATTTAAAGGCTACACAACTAACTGGCAACTCACATTTTATCTTCTATATGAGTCTAATTTCTAATACTTAATAGGCTATTGCATTTCTGGTTTCGACTTCCCTGAACTGGAAACTTTAAAATCTGCTTTCCTATCACTATTTTGTTCACTTCTGCTGTTACTATTTCATCTCCACTAGATGATTTGCACTGACCCTACCACTGCTAACATGACCCAGCTCACAGCTCAGGCGAAAACAGCTGTTGAGTCTCAATTACAGGAATTTCAGTTATGTGTTTGGTTTGTTCTGCCATCAGTTCAGTTCAACTTTGCTCTACCAGTACAGGTCCATCCAAGAGTCAGGCAAAACGCCCCCTTAAGTGCAGTTTGTCCTTCCTCCTCCTCCTCCTCCTCCTCCTCCTCCTCCTCCTCTTTCACCTCCCCCTCCTCTTTCTCCTCCTTCTTCTCTTCCTTCTCCTCCTCCTTTTCTTCCTCTTCCTCCTCCTTCCCATTCCCCTTTTCCTCCTCCTTCCCCCCTCTTCCTTCATCTTCCTTCTTCCCCTGTTCAGCCTTCTCCTTCATTGTAAACAATTATTTAAATTATGTGGAGAAACTACTTTAAAAGAATAGCTTAATTATCAGATATTATTTGTTTATACTCTCATGTGTTTATTTCATTGTTTATGTACTCAAATGGTATTACGTTATAAATATGTAATATAATTCTGCTATTTATCGCTAAGCCCTGTTGTTTGCTCAGAATAAATTCCTATTAGTCTAAATATTGGATCAGTGACTGTAACTAATTTTTTATTTTTTATTTTCAAGTTGTCTAATCATTGTTTTCAATGAGGTAACATGATAGTAAACCTGTATCTTGCATTGATTTAGCATTTCCTCAAATTTCAGTGAGTCTGAATATATATTAATCATACTATTACCAAATATTTTTTCATAATTTGCTCATTATTACTGGTCCATTGGTTTCTAATTTTCCCATCTTACCATTGACTCTATGATCTTGATATTTACCTTTCAAGGGTTTTCTAAGTCTTTATCTTCTTTTTCACTTTATTTTACTGATTTTCATGGGTGCATTATTTTTCTTTATGATTTCTTGCATGAAGTCCATGATTATAAACTTTGCCTCTTCCTTTTTCATTAATATTCTTTTATAATTTGCTTTAATTTATATTATACTATATATAAAAATAATACTTGACATTTAGTGTGTCAATTTAATTTTGTTCTTATGATGAAAATGGAACATAGTATCTATTTATGTATTATTTTAAGAACATTCTTTGTCATAGGAAAATGTAAAGTTCATTGTATGGAGGTTATGTGCTTCTGTTTACAAATTCTAAAAAAATTAATATTATGTCTACTTTATAAAGAATAACTGATTTCTTTATAACAATTCATTAGATTTTAATTACTTTTAATATATGACTGCTTTAAATGTTACAATACTACCCTCAAATAATCCTAGATATTAATGGTTTAAATGATTTGAAAAAAACTTATGATTGAGCCCGTCATCTATTCACTAGTACTTTTTTGTCTAGTTTCATGAAACCTGGATGCCAGAAGAAGAAAGGCCAGTAATTGGCCTTTTGACTTTAGGATAATTAGCATAAACCTTCAAATTTTTTTCATCTGCAAAACAAAATGATGGTCACTACTCCTCTAATTAACTTGGTATAGCTAAAAAAGAAATAACACAAAACATGGAAGTCATCAGTACAGGGATGGCTTCCTTGGAGTCCCACAATTCCCCCTCCTGTAATGGTTACAGAGGTCCTGACTTGCACCGACCTGTCGCTTGCTAGCACTTCCATGGCCTTTAAAAACTCTCCTCTTGGTCCCTCTTTCTTATGAACATTCCATTGCCATTTAAAGATCTCCCATGCTCATGGATTGGTAGGATTGACATAGTAAAAATGACCATCTTACTAAAAGCAATCTATAGTAAGTCCCATGAAAATGCCAACACAATTCTCTATAGACCTTGAAACAATAGTTATTATATTTATATAGAATAAAAAAGAGGACATCTAAAATAATCATGCTCAATTAAAAAAAAAAAAACCTCCTGATCAATCTGCACAAACAACATTTACAGGTTTGATGTATGCTCTGTATTTATTATTATGTATTTGAGTCTCACTGTCCTTGACATTGGGTGTGAAATTAGGGGAACCATGCCGTATTCACGAATGATAAGAAGGTAATGTCTACAAATAATATTAAAAGAAAAAAAAAGCAAAATATTCTGTGAAGGTAGCTATTTACAAAGATGTATTCATTTTCAAGTAGACACACTAGTTTGTTTCTTATGTATCAACAAAGTAATTTCATGGTTGAATAACCTTATATAATTAGCCATCATGTTTTAGCATTGAAGTGGCTTTATCCATAGCTGGTGAGTGATATTTAAACTAAGAACCCTAACACACAGCCTATGAGAAATGCCTCAGCCAGTGTTTCTTAATAACAGTAAAGTAAGTCTATAGGACATTGATTTACAAGAATCTTTCCTGTGCATCATTGAATTTAATCTTCAAAATAACCCTGCAAGTTAGTTACTTAGTACGAGAGGATGTGCTATTGGGTATATCAACTAGCAATAAAAAGAGAGATATATTAAGGACATGTTTGCTCAGAAATGGTCACAACGATTAAAACTACAATACCATCACCTGGCGGTTGCCATTCCCCTCCTCAGCATCATCCCAATTTTGTAGTAATGTCCCACTTCCACTGATTATTATACTGCACAGATCGGGCTTTGTAAATCCTCATGCCCAATTCCAAAGGTTTGAGTGACTGAATCCAAAGTATGTGAAGCAGTATGCAAATCTTGAAATTTTGGTCTGAGATGTCTACTCTTTAATTCTATGGTAAATGAGTAAGAATGATATAATATTCCTTGGGCTTAAAGCCCATACACAATTTCAAAATGATTGTAGCAAGACACAATACAGGGTTATTGTCATGGACATGTATCATGTATCATAAAAGATTGCAAGCTTGTACAATCACTCTGGAAATCAGTCTGGTGGTTCCTCAGAAAATTAGACATAGTACTACTGGAGGATCCAGCATTCCTGGGCATATATCCAGAAGATGTTCCAACTGGTAATAAGAACACATGATCCACTATGTTCATAGCAGCCTTATTTATAATAGCAAGAAGATGGAAAGAACCCCAGATGTTCCTCAACAGAAGAATGGATACAGAAAATGTGGTACATTTACACAATGGAGTACTACTCAGCTATTAAAAACAATTTATGAAATTCCTAGGCAAATGGATGGATCTGGAGGGTATCATCCTGAGTGAGGTAACCCAATCACAAAAGAACTCACATGATATATGCACTCACTGATAAGTGGATATTAGCCCAGAAACTTAGAATACCCAAGATACAATTTGCAAAACACATGAAAATTGAGAAGAAGGAAGACCAAAGTGTGTATACCTCATCCCTCCTTAGTATTGGGAACAAAATATTGGGAACAAAATACCCATGGAAGGAGTTACAGAGACAAAGTTTGGAGCTGAGACGAAAGGATGAAATATCCAGAGACTGCCCCACCCGGGAATCCATCCCATAATCAGCCAACAGACGCAGACACTATTGCATATGCCAGCAATATTTTGCTGAAAGGACCCTGATATAGCTGTCTCTTATGAGGCTATGTCAATGCCTGGAAAACACAGAAATGGATACTCACAGTCAGCTATTGGATAGAACACAGGGCCCCCAATGGAGGAGCTAGGGAAAGTACCCAAGGAGCTGAAGTGGTCTGCAACCCTATAGGTGAAACAACATTATGTACTAACCAGTACCCTCAGAGCTCATGGCTCTAGCTGCATATGTAGCAGAAGATGGCCTAGTTGACCATCATTGGGAAGAGAGCCCCTTGGTCTTGTAAACTTTATATGCTCCACTACAGGGGAACTCCAGGGCCAAGAAGTGGGGGTGGGTGGGTAGGAGAGCAGGGTCAGGGGAGGGTATAGGGGACTTTCATGATATCATTTGAAATGTAAATGAAGAAAGATAATAAAAAATTAAATAATAAAAAATTGGAAAAAGAAAAAAAAGAACACATTGTTTTTGTCCCTAATATGTACATTTATTTTCTAATTGCAGAGAAACTTGCATCTACTTCTTTCTCCTCACTTCAAATGGTAGATTTCTTAATAACTGTCAAGAGAAATAAAATGAAACATGTCTACACATCTTCATACACATAATGGGAATACACTATTCTTTGAAGCTTTAACGATATCAAAGTTTGGTCCTCTGTTTAAATTTTAATAGGGCAATTTCCAGACAATAAGCTGAGAATGGGACATAAAAGTGTTACACTCTTTGACTTATTATGCTTTTAGTTTATCCACATGAAGTAGATAAAGATGCAAAAATGATTTTTTTGTCCATAATTGATGTCTTTTTTGTCTTGTTACAAAATTTACATACTAAAGAAAATATATACTTGATGTCCATTTATGCCTTCTTTTGAGAACTATTTTAAGGTTTCTTGGCCATTAATTGTTTATTAGTATATATTGTATCTATTGTTTGCTTAGTTATATGTGAACATGCTTGCTATAGTATACACTGGTCAGAGACTGTCTTCTGACCTGCAGGTATGGTTTCTTCTTTCACCCCATGGGTCCCTTGCGTGAAAGTTCTCTTTCTTCAAAAATTCCTCACAATGTATTTAGAATTACTGCTTTGTTTTTCAATTTAATGTTTAAGTTGTTTCTCATTAAAATTTTCTTATTTGACTAACTGTCTGAAACCCCTTGTAGCCTTAATGTTTTGTGATAGTGGAATATTTCTTAAAACTCCACTATAATAAAAAATGTAAAAATGAAAAAAAATCACATAGCAAAGTTAACCGTCCCCGAAGTCTGTACAATTGAATGAATTTCTGTACTATGCAGTTAAAGTGGCCATTAAAAAAATGAAACTATGGAGCTTCACACTGGATTTCACATTTTTCATTGTTGTATATGTTTTATGCACTTATTTACCACCAACACTAAAGATCCATGACAGAACTATAGTTAGAAAAACCATTACTTTTATGTTCTCTTTCATAATTCATTCTATATCATTGCCTACATAATTAAGCTGAACTCTGTCTGACTTTCAAATTATTTTCAGGATAGACCGTCTCAAATTCCAATCTTATCTAGGATATATCTTACACCTGTGTTCAACTGTACTCAGATCACTTCACTAACTGGCACTTGTAGCAAAAGGATGCTATTAGATTTTTTTTTTAAACTCTTGTGGTCAAGAGAAAAGTGATTTTGACTGAAAGAAGTAGAATAGATTTGTTTAGCTCTCCTACATCATTTTGGTGTCCTTGAAGAAAGAACTGCTGAGAGAGATTGAAATGGCACAGTGAAGCCAGAAGAGGGGTTGCTGCCCATAGCAAGGAAAGAGACAAGCAGTTTGGTGGATGCAAAAGTTACAAAAATGAAAAGGTACATCCTTGGATATGGGATGCAGTGGAAGCAGGATCTCTCCAGTTTGTCCAGAACTACTGGATTTTATTTGAAACAATGAAACAATGAAAGCTAGTGGATAGCTATGTTAGGGACAGGCAGAAAGTAAGAGATCCTAGCTTAGTCTTTGGTCCCTGTATTATGTGGCATAACATGACAATACCATATATATATATATATATATATATAGATAGATAGATAGATAGATAGATAGATAGATAGTAATGACTGTAGTAATATATGTTGCCAAAAACAATGTGTGGGGCTCCCTGTGTCCTAACCCTTAGCAACACAGTGACCTTTAATCCTTCTGATAGCTATTTTGAAAGACGGTGATAATTAAATATGATATAATTTTTCATTTTCATAGGAATCCATCACAGTGATCAGTGTTTTCATATACTTGGTATCCATTTATGTCATCTCTAGACAAATGTTTTAAGGATTCTTTCCCACTGTTTATTAGCATTTATTATATTTATTGCATTTAGGTTTATACTACAGTATGCATTGGTCAGAGGACTGCAGGTGTTGGTTCTCATGTCAGCACATAGGTCACTTGAGTGATATGTAGGTGGCGGGTCTTGGCTATAAGCATCCTTAACAACTGAGCCACTTTGCATTCTCCTCTTGACCATTTTGACAACATAATATATTCATTTTACAGAATTTCTTAGATTTCTTTTCTTTTTTTCTTGAATTCGGAACCTTCACCAGAAATGTAGCTTGCAAATATCTTTTCTCTTTCCAAAAGTTGTCATTTACCTCCCCCTTTGTTTTTCTTATCTTGTTTTGAAGACTATGCGTGTGATCCTATTTATTGGTTGTTGTTCCTCAAGCTAGTATTTCTGGGGTAAATATAAGCAAGTTTTCACTTGACTGTGGTATGATTTCTTCTATGTTTTCTTCTAGTACAACTCTTTCGTCGTTCTATGTAAACATTGGGAAAATCTAGTAGAATCATTTTTAGGTTTTATTTCAAGCAAAGTGAACTGTGTAAGTAATTTGAATTCCTTTAAACTAAGCCAACTGTACCACAGATACCCTAAACCTTTGTGAGTAAAACTCATATTTTCCTGATTTTGTTTCAAAAATCAGATGAGAGCATTGCTTTATTTCAGCGAATATTCCGTTTTTATCAGGAGACATAACACAACCACTAGCCATTCTTTTGCAGGTTTCATGATCTCAGTTGGGCACTTTCTGTATTAGAATGAGGTCATTAAAAGCCCTTGCATTTTTTAAGTATGAAAAACTCCAGGAGTCCTGCTTGACTGTGGCAACTCTGAAATGGATGTTTAGAGCAACGTACAGACAGACCATCAAGGAGACTCTGACCTGAATGCACACATCCATTGTATCTCACTGAGACTCCTATGCACAGCACACAGCTTTTATTTTTCCACCCCAAGCCTTAAACACCACATCATTTTTATACAAAAACTCCATAAAGGTGGGCACTGTCTGGACAGAATAAATCTCACCTATTCCACCAGTAGATCAAGTCAAAAGTGTCTTTGATGTTTAAGGTATATGTGAGGTATGTGCCTCACTGTTCCTTATGCTATAAAAAAATGGCATCCTTTTATTTCCTTTCATGTTTGAGATTCCTATAAACCAAAGCAAAAATCAGCACAGAATAAGTGCCCTCCCTCTCCACTCAAATAAAAGACAGAATAACTTATTTGTAGACACCAACCTGGGAGACAGAAATGTTGTCTTTTAATTCCCATTCTTAGATGTGAAACAGATTTACTACTTAAGAAAAATTATGTAAAAAATAAAAGTAACAAAATATTACATGTCAGGTATGATTCCTGACACAATGTCATCATAAAGTAGAGTCTTCTCTTTTGTTTCTGAACAGTTCAACACGAACCTAACCAAAATTTGGTTGCAAAAAGTAATGATTACCCTATAGGTCAGACTGTGAGGTAAAAAAATCTGCAAGGGTTTATATCCCTTTAACTCCTGTTAGGTATCACGTAAAGTTTTAAGCAATGTCTCAGTTTCCCTAAACAAATATTAAATCTGCCCGAGACAGTGACTCTCAAATTAGATCGTATTCTCACACCTCTTGCCCTGCATTTCCACATCATCACGAGTGAGGGCAAAGTAGTCTAATTCTTGTTCTTCTCGAGTATGAACACGATTCATGATTACCTTGAAATGTTTACTAAGACATTTTCTCATCTGTATAGCTTCGACAGGAAGATACTGCTGGATGAAATCACCAGTCCCAGTGTCCTTTCAGCTTCACATAAAATGAAGGACAAAGAACACAGTGGCCCTGTGGCTCTCCAGGGCCCTGAGTTCTGCTATCAAATATTCCTCTGCAGTGAGCTAAATGAAACAGTGCTCCCCCCCATGAAACAGTGCTCCCCCCCCCATACTGTCAGGGTTACAAAGGAGTCTGAAACTAAGCTAAGTATTGTGCTATAAATTTCACAACCAGCGTGCCTGCTGAAGGAGCCCAGGACACCCAGTGGAAGAAACAGTAAGATTTTAGAGGCTGCACTTTAGAAGAAAATCTGAGCACAGACTTAAAAGGACTTGAAATGTTCCCCGGAGACTTCTCACAAAACTGCTTACATAGGGAACCTAAGGTTTCAGTCTCCTTTTGCCTTTCAAATATATAAGTAATTGGGTAGTGAGGTTTTATTCAAAGAACAGCAAGAATATTCAGCAAATTTCAATTTCATTCGATAATAAGTAACTTCTTATTGGTCATCCCCATTCATAAGTGAACTTGACACCTCTAAGGAACCTTGGAGTAATTTATACTCTGATAAAAACCCAACACTGATGACTAAATGAATCATGATTAGATTCCTCACAGTATATATCAAACTTGGAACCTCCAGAAACCCCTCTCATCAGAGGATGAACTTAGACCCCCCTCTAAAATCTGTGATGATGGTACACAAATATTGCCAGCATAAGCAATTTCAGGACCTGAGTCTTCCTTTTATTTCCAGCTGGCACTCAAACTAACCTAAATTTACAGTGTAAGGTTACAGAAGTATAGCCTAGCTTCATTATACATACTGTATTTCAACATATAATTATACACACACACACACACACACACACACACACACACACTCATGATGGATACTCAAGTACATATATATATATATATATCATGCACACACATACACATTAATACTCATATATACATATTCTTAAACACACATGTTCATAGACACATAGTCACATATTTATGCAACTTACATATATATAATCAAGAATACATGTTCAAGCACACATACACACATAATCATGCACATTAACATACATATAAACATATACATAGCTAGACATACATATACACCCATATAGATACCTTATACCTATATAAACATACTCTCAAACATTTACATACTCACTAACACATACACACTCAAAGATACATATGCACACATATATACACTTGTCCACACGTGCCCAAACATACATACTCACACCTACACACACTCAAATACACAATCTCTTAAATTACATGCTTATACTAATATACTCTCTCTCTTTCTCCTTCCATTCCTCCCTCTTTGATGATTTCAATGAGAACCAGAATATTAGCTTTTACATAGCATAAGAGTAATTATTGCACAATCATATTTTTCAGAATTATCCTTTGTGAAATTATATTATAATTTACCAAAATATAGGTACTTCAAGCAATGATAAATAAAATAATTATTTCAATTTTCTACCATAAATCATTTCTCCAAAATTAAATTCTGACTTTGGTTCAGTTATCATAGCTCCTAGAGTTCTCCTCAAAGCGACAGACAAGAGACATAGGTATCATGAGCTCAAAATGAAGATATGTCTTGTGCTCACAGATACACATGAACATTTAGAAACATACATTGTTGATAAGGACTTCATACCTTAGGTAGGAAAGACAGACAGAGAATGGTCAGACAAACCTTCCTTCCCCAGTCAGCTATGGCAATAATTTATTAGTTTTTGGCTTCACCCTAGTCTTACCTATACCATCTCTAATTATGTTCCTGCTTACAGACATTCGAGAAAAGCAAGTTAAGTCAGAAACAACACAGCTCATCTGTTTAGCGGAGTGCAGACCATAAACACAGATCACTCTCCAATTCATCAAAATGTGCTTATTGGTGATAAGTTATTTCTTTTATTCATACCCTATCATATCTATAAATTTTTCTATATAGAGAAAATAAATCTTCTGAAACTGTAAAATTCATCCTATAAATTTATACAGCACCACTGCTTTGAATATTTTAGTGTGATATATGATTTATTGTCTCCTTCTTTAGCTTTTAATATATGGAGGGCTGTCTTAGACACTGCAGTCTCAGATTTGCTAAAATATATATCTGAACAGTTTGTTCTTGTTGCTGTTTGAAACTGAGGTAAAAATGTCAAATATAAGAGTTATAAGCACTGTAGTATTGATAAAGTTCTAATATAACACAGAAACCTGTTAATGCCATAATTATACATTATATTGCTATTAATAGTAATGTTTTGCTGAATTTTAATTGTATTGGAACTGGTTTAGCATTTGTTCCAAACTCTCATTGTGAACCCTTTCCCAAATTTAATCAATTACCAAAAAAATAGTTCATCTATAATTGGAGATTTCTTATAATTTGCAGATTAGAACATGTAGCCAGTGCCTGAGATGTTCTAGAGAAACCCCTTTTCTATTCTGTGGAGAATCAACAGCTCTAATTGACTAGCCACTAAACAGTCAGATGTTCTTTTCAAATATAAACCAAATTATAGCCATTCTCTTCTCCTTCCTCTGTGGGCTCTTTGTGGAAATTGTTATAGAACTTAGAGCATATAACAGAGTAAGCCAGACAATAAATGAGCTAGTTAAGCCGGACTCTCTCACTAATTTCTGAATCTCATGAAACACTGATTTGCCTCAGGCTCTTAGGACCCAGTCCATTGAACCTCATTTTGGTCTCCCTAATTAAACATTTCTATTGGCTTTGTCTTTTTTTTCATCATTATCTGCCTATAAAATTTTGCATGTTGATTTCTGCTTATTGAAAAGTAATCAACTTAAATATTATTTTCTAGAGCTATTATTGGATATTTTATTTATTTACATTTGAAATGTTATCCCCTTTTCCAATTTGCTCCTCCCATGAAACCCCTATCCCATCCCCCCTCCTCCTGCTTCTATTAGGGTGTGTCCTCACCCATCCACCCTGCCTCCATGCCCTCGCATTCCCCTATACTGGGGCATAGAACCTTCACAGGACCAAGGGCCTCTTCTCCCACTGATGCCTGACAAGGCCATCCTCTGCTACATATATGGTTGGAGCCATGGGTCCCTCCATGTGTACTCCTTGGTTGGTGGTTTAGACCCTGGGAGCTGTGGTTGGTTTATATTGTTGTTCTTCCTATAGGGTTGGAATCCCCTTCAGCTCCTTTAGTCCTTTCCCTAACTCTTTCATTGGGACCCGGTGCTCAGTTCAATGATTGGCTCAAAGCCTCTGTGTTTGTAAGGCACTTGCAGAGCCTCTCAGGATACAGCTATATCAGGCTCCTGTCAGCATGCAGTGGGCTACTGGATTAAAAACATAAAATACAGCAAGCTGCTTATATTCTCTATTCTTAGAGCCTCCTAGCTCAGCTTCCATACAACCTATCCAAGATGTATAAGAATTTACATAAAATTAATCTCTACAGACTCAGAAGCCCATAATGCTGCACAACTTTAAAATCAGTGACTGTAGAATATAAGCTTTATTTTTATTTATATGTTTTGATTTACATTTTTGAGAATCTCTTACATGCCTATTGTATTCACAAACTTGCATCCCTTACTTTTCTTTTTACAACTTCCCCAAATCATGAAATTTATGCTCTCTTCTATAATTACTCTAAATACACACATACACACACACACACACACACACACACACACACACACACACACATATATATATATATATATATATATATATATATATATATATATATATATATATGAACCACTGAGTCCATATAGTGTTTTTTTTTAGGTACATAATTTTAGAGCTAGCTACTTGGGTTTGTAAAAATCAATCTAGGGCCTTGTGACTAGATAAAACTGATTCTTTTTCTTTCTCTTTCTGTCTCTGTCCGCGCCCCCCCCCCCCAGCAGTATTTAATTTCCTTCAGCTTTTCATCTAAGTGTAGAGCATTGTAAGATCTCCTCCATCAGTGTTGGAATATCAACTGGTATTTTCATTGTGTAGGTTTTGTTTAGGTAACCATACTATGAAGTATAACTTCCCTATCTTAGAGAAGGCACTATATTAAAGCAGATGTCCTGGCCATCTGGTTACTGCAATGTTTCTGACCCTTCTTCCAGTGTGCTTCCTGAGCATTCTATGAAGGGGTGGTGTTGTATCCACTGGAGTTGGACACCTTGTGGTATGCTGTTGGATTCATCTTGGCTCTTTCAGATTTTTTAAAAAATAATCTCCATCTGCTACAGAAGAATGTATACAGATAGGCACACACATATATAATCTTGCAAACACACAACACACACACAAACTCACAAACACACACTTTCCTAAAATTTGGTTTAAATTCCTTCATTTGTAGCATTCTCATAAAAATGAACGTTCTACCAGACATTATTAATTTCTACTTTTCTGTCAGAATCATGTGGATAAATTTAGTGTTATATAAAATATATTCTTGAAATGTGTGTATAATTAGAGTGTGTGAGAAAATGATCTATTTTAATAAATGTAGAAAGTAGTACTCGGTTGGAAACTTCAATTATTTAACAATATTAACAATTTTCCATATATATTTCTTATCTATAGTTGTTCAGTATTTGATTCAATCAAACCTGCTTTTAACAGAATTCTCTCAGTAGAATTTGTGAAATGTCCAATTGATTATCCCTTGATTTCTATTGTATTTTGCCATGATATGTTATATATGAGTGTGTGTAATGAAAGCAGATTTATCTGATATTACATAACTAATCTGAATTTTAAAAAAGTTAAAAGAATAAATTCTCCCACTAAATTATATTTCCATTGTTATTCTTTTTTATTCTTTCATTAGATATTTTTCTTTATTTACATTTCAAATGTTATCTCCTTTCCAGGTTTCTACTCTGGAAATCCCCTATTTTGTCCCCCTGTACCCTGCCTCTATGTGAGTGCTCTCCCACCCACCCACCCACTCCTGTCTTCCCATCCTGGCATTCTTCTACACTGGGGCATGGAACCTCCTCAGGCCCAAAGGCCACTCCTCCCATGATGTCCAACATGGCCATTCTTTGCTAAATATTTGACCAGAGCTATAGGTCCCTCCACATATACTCTTTGGTTGGTGGTCTAGTCCCCAGGAGCTTTAGGGGGTCTTGCCAGTTGACACTGTTGCTCCCCTCAGAGGGCTACAAACACCCCTCAGCTTATTCAGTCCCTTCTACAACTCCTCCACCTAGGATGTCAATCCAATGGTTGGTTGCAAGCATCCACCTCTGTATGTGTCAGGCTCTGAGAATCTCTCAGGAGATAGCCATATCAGGCTCCTGTCAGCAAGCACATCCCATCATCCACAATAGTATCCAGGTTTGGTGACTGTATATGGGATAGATCCCCAGGTGGGGCAGTCTCTGCATAACCTTTCCTTCCATCTCTGCTCCACACTTTGTCTCCATATTTACTCCTGTATTTTGATCCCCCTTCTAAGAAGCACTGAAGTATCCACACTTTGGTCTTCCTTCTTTTTGAGTGTCATATGGTCTGTGAGGTGTATCTTGGGTATCCTAAACTTATGAGCTAATATCCACTTATCAGTGATTACATACCTTGTGTGTTCTTTGATCTATCTGCCTGTCACTGTTCCAATACCAGGTAGTTTTTATCACTATTGCTCTGTAATACAGCTTGTTAAGAATAGTTCTCTCTAGCCTGGGTTTTCAGTTATTGCAAATGAATTTGAGAATTGCTCTTTCTAATGCTATGAAGAATTAAGTGGGAATTTTGATGGGGATTGCATTGAATCTGTAGATTGCTTTGGACAATATGGTCATTTTTACTATATTAATCTTCCCAATCCATAAGCATGGGAGATATTTCCATGTTCCAAGGTCTTCTTCAATTTCTTTCTTTAGAGACTGGAAGTTCTTGTGCAGATTTTTCACTTGTTTGGTTAGAGTCACACTAAGATATTTTATATTGTTTGTGAGTATTATGAAAGGTGTTATTTCCATAATTTCTTTCTTAAACTGTTTATCCTTTGATTAGAGGAAGGCTACTGATTTGTTTGAGTTAATTTTATATCCAGCCACTTTGCTGAGGTTGTTACCTGGGTATAAAATTTCTCTGGTGGAATTTTTGGGGTCACTTATGTATACTATCATTTCATCTGCAGATAGTGATATTTTAATTCTTTCTTTCCAGTTTGTATCCTTTTAGCCTCCTTTTGTTGTCTAATTGCTCTAGCTAAAATTCAAGTACTGTATTAAATAGATAGAGAGAGATTGGGCAGCCTTGTCTAGTCCTTGTTTTTGTGGAATTGACTCAAGTTTCTCTCCATTTAGTTTGATGTTGCCTCCTGGTTTGCTGTATATTGCTTTTACTATGTTTAGGTATGGACCTTGAATTTCCAATCTTTCCAAGTCAAATGCTTTCTTAACATCTAATGAACAAAATCCAACACATCTTCATGATAAAAGTCTTGGGAAGGTTAGGAATTCAAGGCCCATACCTAAACATAATAAAAGCAATCTACAGAAAACCAGTAGCCAACATCAAAGTAAATGGAGAGAAGCTGGAGGCAATCCCACTAAAATCAGGGTCTAGACAAGGCTGCCCACTTTCTCCCTACCTATTCAATATTGTACTTCAAGTTCTAGCCAGAGCAATTAGACAACAAAAGGAGATCAAGGGGATACAAATTGGAAAGGAAGAAGTCAAAATATCAGTTTATGTAGCCAGTCTGTTAGTCTATGTCTTTTTATTGAACAATTGAGTCCATTGATATGAAGAGATATTAAGGAAAAGTAATTGTTGCTTCCTATCATTTTTGTTGTTAGAATTGAGATTATATTCTTAAGCCTATCTTCTTTTAGGATTGTTGAAGAATTACTTTCTTCCTTTTTCTAGCTTGTCATTTCCCTCCTTGTGTTGGAGTTTTCCCTTTATGATCCTTTGAAGGACTGGATTCATGGAAAGATATTTTGTGAATTTTGGTTTTGTCGTGGAATACTTTGTTTTCTCCATCTATGATAATTGAGAGTTTTGCTGGGTATAGTAGCCTGGGCTGTCATTTGTGTTCTCTTATGGTCTGTATAACATCTGTCCAGGATCTTCTGGCTTTCATAGTCTCTGGTGAGAAGTCTGCTGTTATTCTGATGTCAGCCTTTATATGTTACTTGATCTTTTTCCCTTACTGCTTTGAATATTCTATACTTATTTATTGCATTTGTTGTTCTGATTATTATGTGTTGGGAGTAACTTATTTTCTGGTCCAGTCTATTTGGAGTTCTGTAGGCTTTTTGTATATTCATGGGCATCTCTCTCTTTAGGTTAGGAAAGTCTTCTTCTATAATTTTGTTATAAGGATATTTACTGGCTCTTTAATTTGAAAGTCTTCATTCTCATCTATACCTATTATCCTTAGTTTTGACTTCTCGTTATGTCCTGGATTTCCTGGATGTTTTGGGTTAGGATCTTTTTGTATTTTGCATTTTCTTTGATTGTTGTGTCCATGTTTTGTATGGAATCTTCTGCACCTGAGATTCTCTCTTCCATCTCTTGTATTATGTTGTTGATGCTCGCAGCTATGGTTCCTGATTTCTTTCCAAAAATTTCTATCTCCAGAGTTGTCTCCATTTGTGATTTCTTTATTGTTTCTACTTCCATTTTTAGATCTTGGATGGCTTTGTTCAATTCTTTCACCTGTTTGGTTGTATTTTCCTGTAATTCTTTATGGGACTTTTGTGTTTCCTCTTTAAGGGCTTCTAGCTGTTTACCTGTGCTCTCCTGTATTTCTTTAAGGGGGATATATTTTTCCTTCCTAAAGTCCTCCATCATCATCATGAGTATTGACTTTAGATCCATATCTGCTTTTCTGATGTGATGGTGTATCCAGGACTTACTCTGGTTTGAGAATTTGTTTCTGATGATGCCAAGTAATCTTGGTTTCTGTTGCTTCTGTTCTTATGCTTGCCTCCTGCCCTCTGATTATCTCAAGTGCTTGCTGCCCTCAATATATCTGATTGGAGCCTGCCCTTCCTATAATCCTGGTTGATTCAGAACTCCTCAGAGTACAGCTTTCTCTGTGATCCTGTGAACCTGAGATTCTGGGGGTGTCAGAGTTCTTGGCAGTCAAGCTTCCTCTGAGATCCTGAGATCCTGGAGTGACCAAGCTCCTGAGATCCTGGGATCCTGGGATCCTAAGATCCTGGGCATTTTACAGCACCTGGAAGTGCTGTCTCCTCTGGGGACTGTGGGGCGTCTTGTGTGTTCATAACCAAGATATACCAGCACTGATCAGAAGGAACCTGAGCTGTTTTTCAGGCAGGGCTGCTGTGTCCTTGCTCCTGCTGTCACAGGCCTGTCAAGATTGGTTTGGAACAGATGTTGTGTTCTACTCACCAGTGATCCTAAGATCCTGGGCGTGCTAGGGCACCTGAGGTGTGGAGAGTCCTCTGGGGACCATGGGACTGTCCACAGAGTTTGAGCCCTGAGATGTGATTTTAAATCATTACTGCTTTCCTGGTATGTTGGGGTATTCAGGGTTTGCTTTGGTGGGAGAACTGGGTTCTGATGATTCCCTGTAGCCTTGGTTTCTATTGTTTATATTCTTGCCCTTGCCTCTTCCCATCTGGTTATCTCTGGTGTTAGCTGGTCTTGCTGTCTCTGACTCTGGCTTGTCTATCCTATGCTCACAGATAGGTCAACTTTATTCAGAGATCAGCTTTCTCCCTGCAGTATTTGTTCTGGAGAGCTGTAGCACAGGATCAGCTCCAGGTGCTGTGGCATAGGCTCAGCTCTGGGCTCAGACAGATACTTGAAGGATCCAGTTCCAGGATGCTCCTCTGTTCCTGTGTTTCGAAGCCTCTCCGCATGTCCCTGGAGCAGAAGTGGTGGTCTTGTGCCTACAGGTGTGTAAGCACTCCCGGGAGACCAGCTCTCTCCTGGTGGTGTTTGAATATGGAGAGCTGTGGCACAGGATCAGTTCTCAGAGCAGACAGAAAACCCCATTGTTATTATTTTATTTTATTTTTATTTTTTTTACTTCATATTCCATTCCCCACCCTCTGACTGCTTCACAACCCATACCTCCACCCCACACCACCCATCTCCATGTGGATGCCCCTACCCCCACCCCACCTGACCTCTAAAATCCCTGGGGCCTCCAGTCTCTTAAGGGCTAGGTGCATCATCTCTGAATGAACAGAGACCCAGAAAGTCTGTGTGGGGGCCTCATATCAGCTGGTGTATGCTGTCTGTTTGGTGGTCCATTGTTTGAGAAATCTCAGGGGTCTAGATTATTTGAGACTGATGGTCTTCCTACAGGATTGCCCTTCTCCTCAGCTACTTTCAGCCTTACCTAATTCAACAACAGGAGTCAGCTGCTTCTGTCCATTGGTTTGGTGCAAATATCTGCATCTGACTCTTTCAGCTGATTGTTGGGTCTTTTAGAGGGCAGTAATGATAGATTGATTCCTTTTTGTGAGTGTTCCATAGCCTTATTAATAGTGTCAGGCCTTGGGATGTCCCCTTGAGCTGGATCCCACTCTGAGCCTGTTGCTAAACCTTCTTTTCTCCAGGATCCTCTTCATTTTCCTCCCTATAATTCTTTCAGACAGAAACAATTATGGGTCATAGATGTGACTGTGGGATGGCAACCCCATCCCTAACTTGATGTCCTGTCTTCCTGCTGGAGGTGGGCTCTATAAATTCTCTCTCCCTAATGTGGATCATTTCATCTAAGGTCCCTCCCTTTGAGTCCTGGGAGTCTCTCACCTCCCAGGTCTCTGGTGCATTGGGACCCACTGCACTCAGAGCAGTTGAGGACCCTTGGCACTCAGAGCAGTTGAGGATCCACTGCTCTCAGAGCATTTGAGGATCAGCTGCACTCAGTGCAGGTGGAGAACAGCTTGACTGCTCCACTGTAGACCCAACAGTAGTCTGAAAGCCTCCCATTGTTTTTCTTAAGCTCATTGTAGCCCAATAAGTCTTTTTAGTGTTTGTGTGATTAGAAAATGGTGTTGTTCTTACTCAATAAGTATAAATAATTTATATATAAATAATTTCTATCTGTAGAAAATCAAAACCCAAAACTAAATTTTGTGTTTCAAGAATGATGAGGAAGATTTGGTAATTTGGAAATATTATGAAATCTATTAATGTGTGTTCCATTCAGTAATATGTAAATCATCTTCTTTTGCATCAAATTGTAAACAAGCCCCTAAAAGATTTGAAGGTATGAGTCCTTGTTCCAAGGCCAGACCCTATTACTATAATTGTGCAGAGCTGCAGGGCTAAATTTTCTCTGTAATTTCATTTTTGAAACCAAAATCACACAACAGAGCCTGTGCCCTCTTCCCCAGTGTATCGCAGTTATAGATGTGCTCTCTTCAGTAGCTTCACCACATAAGTGGTTACATTCCCATTTTTCAGAAAAAAAAATATTTTTGTAAAACTAATGCTCGTTCATATTGAGTATTCCATCCATTTTATAATGTCACTTCTGTTTTCATTCAACCCATATAAACACCCCCACTATGAGACTGTGGATAATTTCACCAGTGATAAAACAGGTTCCCAAAATAGACAGAAGAAAGGCACAAGATGGACTGTTTGTCTGCTTCTTATAGAAACAGCTCCAAAGAGTTCCCTAGGATATATTTATTTGCCTCCTGTGTTTCTTTGTTATGAGCTACGTATAAAGACTTGTGGGGATTATAAGCTGAAACTGTTACCATCAGTCAGGGAGAATCAGGAAGATGAGAAGTATGAACCATTAGGACAAATAAGTACAAGAGAAATCCATTAACTCGTCTTCTAAGATATACTTCAGTGTCCATGATTAACTAAGAAATTCAGAAATATGCCATTGTATTATTTGTATTGATACCACAAAGAATGCAATATCTAACCAAGAAAGCCTTGCAACAATGTAAGCTAGACACTATGAAGTGTAGAGGGCCTTGACTACTTTGAAGAATGTTTTTCCTAAATGTGCTGAGTTCCTGTCCTCATTGTTGTATCATTATCCATTCAAGTTGTTTGAATAGCATTTCAAAGAAACTCTTACCTTGCATTTGTCCTTTCATTCAGCAGTTATTTTGTTGTTGTTGTTGTTGTTGTTGTTGTTGTTGTTGTTGTTTTCAGTTTTAATCTTTCTGTCTTTTACTGAGCTTGGCTATGTTTTCCTTTATGTAGAAATCATGAGCTTAGTTTGCGTAGACTTTGAAACACATCTCACCCATGTCCATCTCTTCTGATAGACTTTGTATTTTGTATTTATTTGTACCACTTTTTGCTACGATCTAGTACTTGATTGTTGATGTTTTCATTTTGTTTATCTCACAAATTTCAAAGTCCCCTAAGTGTGTAAGGCACTGTGTCACTAGAATAGGAGACAACCAAAGAGTTCTACAGATGAGCCAGGAGAAAAATCTAAAAAGCATCTGTGGATATCAAAGAATGTGAGGGGAACAGAACAAAGGGACTATAAATAGTCAAGACAAAAGATGGGAAGAGATGGCAAAGAATCATACAGACAAACAAACAGAAAGGGGGCAAGTGATCTCAGGCACAGTTCCAGAGAGCTATCAAGGACTCAGCAGAGGCACCAGATGCCTGAAGATTAGAACTGTAACACTTGTTCCTAGGTTCTGGGCCAGCAATATCAACAGTGTTAGAGCAATAATTCTAGTACTTTAGCCTCTACAGTCACAAGTCTCTAGTTCTCAATGACTTGAACTCTAAAGATATGGATTTAAAAACCTCAGGATTTCTGGATGGCCAACACTACTGGAATTTCTTCATACCTATTTCAGACTTTAATCTGGGTAAAGCAATGTAAACAGCACTTGTAACAAAAACAGAATGAAGTCATCTAGTGACAGAATTCTTAGAAGGGGTGTGTGTATGTCACATGTTTTGGCTTTACTTTAATCATGCTTGTGAAAATTATGATCTCTATTCTATTTGTGTGTTTTTTATATTATACTCTCTGGATGTCTACTTCAGATGAATATTAGAGTAAGGAAAAGAAGTGAGTTTTGCTATAAAAGTTTGACTCTGTGTTTTGACGCTTTGACTCTACTTTTTTTTTCTTTTCTTTTTTCTTTTTTTTTTTTAGCATTTAGAGAAGTCCAAATTTTTATCTCAAATTTACTTCAATAAAAACGAGAGCATTTTATGTATATGAACTCTACTCAAAGTAAAATTATTGGAGTCAATATATACTAATTAACTCTCATATTAATTTAGTGAAATGAAGTAAATGATTTCATTTCAGAAAGCCTATTTCATAAATATGCTAAAGAAAAATCTGTATTTATCAGACACAGCTCATGGTAATACAGAACAACTGAAACTGAATAAAACTAAAGGAGGTTTAATATAGTAGGGCATGAGGACACCAGAAAACAGGGCTCACTGGTAACTAACACCATTCTATCAACTTGCTATAGTTTGCATGCTGGGAGCTCTAGTTGCCATAGACTAGAGTACTCCGTTCCCATGGATAGTCACCAGGGTCATCTGTCCCTCTCCCAGGAATACCTCACCAGCTTCTTTCCTGAAACTGTCTCATGAATTTTCTTTAGTTGTCCAGATCTTTTTGTACAAAATTTCTTACAGCACTGACTCTTTTAGTACCTCAACTTAAACTGTTTAACAACACCGCATGCAATACTTCTGTCATTCCTTTTGGATTTGGCTTTTGATGTCTGCTTGAGATCTGTAAAGTCCTGGAGAAAGCTTTAGCCTGCTAAAATTTTTGTGTCTTAAATTGCAACTCTGACCAGCACCAAATATACTTCTTGTTTTCTTAACCAACTCATGAATTAATTTGTCATAGGGTCCTATACATGTCCCTGCTAAAAACATCTAAACTACTGAAAATTTGTGGGGCGTATGCTATCGTCTCTGTTTTAAAATTTGAACTTTCAAATATGTTTTTATCTTTAAATTACATTTAACTTTATATTTTATAGTTGAAAACTCCAAATCTAAGAAAAAATTCTTTAATGTTGTACAACCTAATGTAGTTTTTATATGTTTATTTGTACATTTTACAAACAACCTTAATGTTTTAAAAGTGAAAAATAAAGAATAATCAATGAGTAAATAATTCTGATGACTAGGTATATATGAATAATGGGTAATATATTATATCAATGATTTTTAGTGGAAATACATTATCAAAAATTCAAATATTTATAACTTATATAGTAAATTGAACCCACATTTAATATCATATGTATTTTATCTTCAGAAAAAATTAGTGCCATATTTCAAACTGGAAATATCTGCTTATTAGATATGTCTCTATGGACAAATATGTGGTAAAAACTACTAATAAGGGCCAAGTTTTATTTTGCTCTTCAATCCAAAGAGTTTGAAACTACCCTAGTGGGAAATCTGATAGTGTTCAAGGCAACCAGAGAATGCGGTAGAAGATTTTCATATTACTCTGGACCAGTAAACCAGGCTATACCTTTTTAAAGGTAACCCATTTGTGCCAGCTAGGCCCCATCTTCTGAAGATAGCAGAGCCATCTGAGAAACACAACCCAGCATAGAATGAGCTCAAAAAAAAGAATCTATTAGAACATTCGAGATAACTGCATAACTGTCAACTCCCAGATGATTTTTTTTCCCATATGTACATGAAATGGCAAGTTTTTCTATCCGAGTTTATAGAATATATTAAATAAACCTCCTTTACTGTACTCATGTTGACCACCCCCATTCTTTCAAATAACAGAAGATGGGAAGGGGAGCCAAAGCTGCCTGTAAGCTGCCTGTGTGTCATGTTCGAACCACCGTAATTGTGTTCTCCGAGGAGCATTTGGAGTCACCAGGCCTGCGACCCTGAGAAGTGAGCAGTCAAAATCGCAGGTATTCATGATACAAAGCACAAGTAACAAGTTAATATATCTTGTATTTTAATTGACACTATTCAAAGCTCAGAAAGAGAGAACCACTTCTTATTGAAACTCATTACCTTCGGCCAAGTACCACTTGTAGAAGAAAGCCAAAGCAGGAATGAGTTCAAATTTACTTCAGAAGGCTTGCTTATAAAACGAATATACATTTGAAGATGCATGAATTTAGCTTGGGGTGATAAGAAAGCAAAGCATCTATACATTTCCCCCTACCTTTAAATTTTACCCCCCTTTCAAATGTTCTTCGGCTGGTTCTCCTGCTCCTCTGTTCTTTGGGAAATGCTTCTTGAAATCAAAGCCAGACTTTGACAGCACATAGCAGGAAATCTTCACCTTAACCCCTGAACTCGAGCAAACTAAAGTAATCACTTGGAGGTGAAAGAGTAAAACCTCCTATTCTCTGTTCTCTCAAGAGTTTCTTTCATTTTCTCCTTTCTCTACAATTTTATATGTAAATCACAACCCTGAAAAGCAGATGCCAAAATAATAAGTTTAGTGTGAACATCCACAGTCCTCTTTTTCTTATTTAAGAGAAAACGAAATTTGTGGAAGAACGTTTATGGTATCAGGGTAGAAATATTCCCACAAATCTCATATAAGATAAACTGAACTCAACTGAAGGATATGGGAGGGCTTTCTACTCCCCTAATACCATTTTACCTCTATAAAAATCCCATTTTGTTTTTAGCAAAAAAAAAAAAAAAGTTGGACAACAAAATTGATCTGCTTGGCTGATGTAATGACTCTGAAAAGGATTAATCTTTTAGCAACAGTGTTTCTCGGTATAGTTTTGGATGTCCTAGAACTTGCTATACCAGACTGGCCTTCAGCTCAAGGATCTGCCTGCCTCTGCCTCCCAAGGGCTAGGATTAAAGGTTTGAGCCACCACTGCCAAGTCTTTAGCAACAAATTTTAATTTAATCATTTTGGGTCCATTAGATGAGTTTGCTACCAAATTGGTTCTCTTTTCAAAAGGGAATGTAGGAAAAATTACTTAATTTACAAAATAAAGCAAAGAAATTGCTCATCCACGTGACTCTATGGTCTTCTGAGCACTGTAGTTAAAGTAGGAATAAAGTATAAACCTTTGTTCTTCCTGAGCTCTATCCTGATGGATTATAGCTTAGGATACGGTAGAACTGTCATTTCATCAGAGAAAACCTGCTTGAGTAATTAGGATGAACACATTAAGAATTTAGTTCCTAATTTTTCCTATGTTACTTATGACTTTCTACCGTATTATACAGTATTAATTAGTTAGTTTATATTTTTGTTGAATTCCTCAAAGAGCAAGCATTTGTAAGATACCTGAAAATGAAATAATCTATATAATTATGAACAACATAATTCAAATTGAACCTTGAACAGTGATCCTCTCTCTCAGTCTCTCTCTGTCTCTTTGTCTCTGTCTCTGTCTCTGTCTCTGTCTCTGTCTCTCTCTCTCTCTCTCTCTCTCTCTCTCTCT
>NC_034611.1:45108061-45109986 GCF_900095145.1 Mus pahari
TCTCTCTCTCTCTCTCTCTCTCTCTCTCTCTCTCTCTCTCTCTCTCTCATGTGATCTTTATTTACTAGTTTTTAAATCCTATTTGGAAAGTTTTATTAATATGTACAACCATGGCTGCCCCATCTATTCCCATTTCCTCTTCTGGTTCTCTGCCTTCCCACATTTTACCATCATCATGTCTTTTTAATTTTTAATAAGCCACTAATTATCTGATTTTATGATGAATCATAAAGAAAGACACTTTCCTCCATTCTCACCCCCTAAAATCTTGTACTCTCCTTCCCAGACTCGGCAGCAGAATCCTGCAAAGGCTGTCAGATTCCAGAAAAAGGCAAATAGCAGGAGACTTAGGTATTTGTGTAGTAAAAAGGGTGCTCTGAATTGATCTTACAGACAAGAGTAAAATATCCTCAGGACAGGACTGTCAAAACAATTGCTGTTACAGAAGGGCAACTGACCAATGGCAGCTTAGAAGTTGGAAGGTGATGTGCCTAGTTGTGACAGCGCTGTGGCTTTGAGTGAGGGGAACTGAAAACACAGCCCGAGATCAGAGCTCTAGATCCAGAGTTTGATACTTGGTAAATCTTCAGTCAGCTGAGACCCACGACCTTCCACAGAGAGGGTTGCAAGGTGTATAGCAACGGTGTGCCACTTTCCTTGCCTCCTTCACACTTGATTACAGAATCCTACCATCCTGTCCTGTCCTTTTCTGTAAAAGGCCCATGTCAGCCACCTGTGTCGCTCAGCGACAGCTCCCTGGCTGCCTGCCATTTCTAACTTTTAATGCATCAACCTTCCTGCACAATTTCACTTCTGTGTTTCAAAGGCCCTGCTGAGAGCTGAGAGATAGAGGGTTCAACAAGGAGCTAGAGAGGACAAATGAGGGGAAAGGGAACATCCCACGCAAACGGGAGAGGGATACACAGGGATAGCTGAAAATACAGTAAGAGGAGGATTCTAACAAGAAAGAATTTGAACACCGGCTCCACTCCTCATTTTCTTCTCTGTAGTTTAAACCACATTTGTTACAACTTTGAACTGTAACATTAGAAGTAGAGGAGGGAAAGGCAGGATGTGGAGATGCAGGAAAACACCGCTTTTGAACAAGTTACTGGGTGGTCTGTTTTTGAGCCTCTCCAGGTTCCACTACTTCCAGATCTCACTTTGTACTGAGCATTTAATGTTTAATGCAAATTAAATATTTCCACTTGTACTCTCCTGCTGTTCAGTATGTGGTTATCATTTATTATCTTACAATTGATTGCAAAGATTGCAGATTATAAAATAATTGATAATTTATGGGTATTAATAAATGACTGCCTTTGAGTAAATATTGCTTTTACTGAAATTATCATGAATTTCAATGCACTTTAATGGAGCAGTTTTTCAAGTAAACTCTATTTATATAATTTGCCATCTGTTTAAGTTGGTCCTTTAATAATAATGTTCAAAATTACAAAACATACCCCCTTTATGAATATAACTAACTAATGGAATCATTGGAATTATTTTAAAGTTTAAAATAGCCTATATGAACTGTGAACCAAATAGTACCAATGTTCTTTGGGGTCATTCTCCAGTTACAGGAGGATGACATCAAAAACAACAAGGACAACTGCCAAGAAAAGAAGATTCAAGAAAGTAGAGTTAAATCAGTAGAAGCAGAAATTCTGAGGGGCAGGAGCAAGGTGGGTCCCTTGGAGCTCATTGATCTGCTAGTCAAAGGGAAGGTGGAGCTGAGGTGGTTAGAAACATTATCTCAAAATAATAACGTGGAAAGCAACTGAAGAAAACACCTGACCTCTGGTCTCAACCCTTGTGTAAATACACACAAACACAGAGACGGAGAAAGAAAGACAGAGACAGATAGAAAGGAGAGAGAGAGAGAGAGAGAGAGAGAGAGAGAGAGAGAGAGAGAGAGAGAG
>NC_034611.1:45111550-45117133 GCF_900095145.1 Mus pahari
TCTCTCTCTCTCTCTCTCTCTCTCTCTCTCTCTCTCTCTCTCTCTCTCTCTCTTTCCTTCTTTCTTTCTTTTCTTTTCATTAGCCAAAGGAAATACTTTATCAGCCCCTGAGTTCTATTTCTTCTCCTATACAGCTGTGGTTCCATATAGTCACCCAGTCCAGTGGGCTTGTGCTAGGCACAGCCACTCAGTTCTTGTCATGGATATGCCCGTGATGACAACACAGTAACTCCAGACTTCACTCACTCAGGACCCCCTCTATGCCCTACAAGCAAGTAACTAATTAAACCAGCTGATATAGCAAACTGTTCTATAGATGTGTCTATTTCAACCAATGGGGACATCTATGTTCATGAAGAAATGATAAACTTTAAGATAGTTTATCATTTCTGCTCTCACTGGCCACTACAGGAACAGCAGCTCTGTTACCCGAGTAAATGACCTTCATGGACCCCGGAGAGAGCAGTAATTGTGACTTCTTGGTCTCCAGGTTGTAGAAGATGACTGTTAAAACATTGCTGATAGACATCTGGGTCTCCTTGCATCAGTACACAAACTGTCCTGTGTGGATTCCCTTTGAGGAAACAGACAGTGCCAGACAGTGCTGACCACTTCTTAAATCAGTAGGGATCACAGAAGATCATTTTCAAGAAGGGAGTGCTCTGGCCAGGACCATGAAACATGTCCTTCGTGGTACCCTTCATATAGCTTTGCTGCTCAGTTAAGTCCACAACACTCAGGCACACAGCAACCTTATAGTATTTCTCCTGTGTGTACAAAACCATCACTTTTCCTCTGAACTCCCATTAGGGGTCCCGTGGTGGCGAGTCTGCAGGTAAGCAGGGCTGGAAGAGAAAATCTGGATGTTTCAATATTTGGATCAGGTTGGGTTATGTCAGATCCAGCAGTTCAACCCAGGTGGGTCTTAATCACTCCAGTCTCTTGCCCCTGGGTAATTTATCATCTCAACCATTTTCATAGAAATGAACAGAACTTATCAAAACCTAATGGAGTAATCAGTGCAATTCTGCCACATGAACATAGATGTCCCCATTGATTGAAATAGACACATCTTTAGAACAGTTTGTTAGATCAGCTGGTTTCATCAGTTACTTGCTTGTAGGGCATAGAGGGAGTCCTGAATGAATGAAGTCTGGAGTTAGTGTGTTGTCCTCATGGGCACATCCATGACAAGATCTGAGGCCTTGCTTCCATGGGATGTAGACAAAGTCTTTTCCCATGGGCTGAGGTCAAAATTTGACAGCCTTCTTTTGTGATCCAAGAATTGGGAATAACAGCCAATGTGTGCAAAAACTAGCAATTTTACTTTATTTCTTCTTGGTGTTTATTGGAGACCTCCTACTGAGACTAGTTAAATCCTCCTCTCTGTGCTGTTCATAATGAGTACCCTGAGGTTCCCTGAGTTCAGGTAGTTAGAACTGCCCCATCATCAGAGTGTGCATATCACGATGGACTCCAGCATTTCTGTAGCCTATGTCTGTCTTTTATTCATCCCTTCCCTGCTCGTAGTCACAGTGTTCCAGGCACTGGCTTGTGACATTCATTCATTCATTCATTCATTCAATCATTTGCATTTTTAGGGATTGAACCCAGGTCATCACACAAGCTGTATCACCAAACTGCATCCTGACCGTCCACTAACTAGTTTCAAATTCTCTGCAAATTACCATATCTTCACAAGAAATTTTGTAGAAATTTTGGCACATAGATTTTTCAAAATGAAAGTCTTGATGTTTTTCTTGATGTATCAAGAATACAGAAGCTAGTTTTCTTGCCACAACAGGGCTTTAAGTCAGAGAGGCACACATTGTGAGCTTTTGTGAACTGATATTTTCACTTGCCCTTCCCCACTAACTTCTCTGTGCATTGCTATTGAAACCATTTTCAGAACATGCCTTGGTAATTGACATCTTCATCTTCCACATCATTTCATGGCTGAGACTGGTCCTACTTGAGACACGGTTTCATTATTTGTAAGTGAAAACGTCATCCTTGCCACCTACGCAGTTCAGAGGACCAACACCGTTAAGCTCTTTGTAAGATCTATTAGTATAGGACATCGCTCTAACAATAAACTATAGTGTTAAAATCACTTAATAACCCTTTCTGTTGATGGTACTGAGAATTGTACGGTCCCCAGCTACTTAAATACCCATAACAGCTGAATAGCCACATCATCTAGCAAATGTGCTAAGAACTTAAAAACCACCAGTTTTCAAAGCCTTTGCAGCTATTCTACTGACAGTGCAAAATTCTGTCAAGCAGCCCATTTCAAGGTGCTCCCAAAAGACTCCTTACAGACTTCATTTAGAATTTCCCTGTCAGTAAATTCATTCAGCTGGATTTCCAGGTTTTCAAATTATTTAGACTAGTATGACTGAGTCCTAGTTTCAGGACTTTTGCATGACATTGAATACCCTGTGACCCAGCCGACAGTTCTCCTCCCAATTAAACAATGTACTGATTCACGATTTGCAGAAAGTTTTGAAGATTAAGGCATTATGCTCTTTAGATTTGGAGAGAGGTCTTCTTAGAGTCACTTCATTATTTAGACGTATGTTAAGGTCACACTTGTTTTTATGTTAGTAGCAGTTTCAGATTACAAAATTTAAGAAGCTACATTTGCTTTATCTTTCTTTTATAAGGACAAGAAATTTAATTTCAGTTGACTTCTTTCCACCAAGAGACAAGCAATTTTTTTATCAATTGTATACAGATTCATAGCTATGAAAATATTTGAACTAAATACACATGGAGGATTGGAGATATAACTCAATGTTAAAGTGTGAATCTAGCATTTCAAAAGGCCTAGACTTGATCTACTACATGATAACGAATAAATGAAGAAAGAGAAGTAAATAAATGAAGAGAGATAGGTAGGTAATGTTTTGTGTACTCAAGAGTAGGTTACCACCTTTTATTTATATCACTTGCGGTAGTCTCATTCAACAATACAAATTGTTCTTCACAAACAACCTTGATGTTCATATTATATTTGAATTGTTTCCTACTTTATACCCAAATAGTTTGCTAGAACAAAATCTCCGCAGATCTAGATATTCAGCACTCTGTTTTCCTAAAGCTGCCATATTACCTCGGAGATGTTTCTGCGACATGACGACAAGTGATGTTGAACTGAGCATGTGTTGTTGATATGGGCATGGCCATGTCAGGGACCCCAATGCCTCAACCCCTGGGGGCTTGGTAACATCTTCCCCTGCATGACAGTCATAAGAATTGCAAAGCTTCCCTCCAGTTGGAGCATGAATGTTGACAGTGTGTGCAGAAAAATACTTGCCAAAGCTTTCACCCGAGTGTTTACATCCCGAAGATGGCGCTACTAAAGATATTGTTCCTGCAGAGATTGCCTAACCTGCTGACCCAGTTGTATATAATAACTCTTCTCCCTGTTGAACAGTACATAATAAATGTTCTGTGCTTCTCAATTGGTGTGGCGTCTCCCTTCTGAATTCCCAGTATTCACAAACCTAGCTTTTTGTTGTACATGCTTCTGTCCCCCCTCCATTCTTGTCCCCCCCCCATTCAGGGCTCCAGAACCTAAGCTATGCAAAGACATCAGAATGTGATTTTATGTTTTTGCTGGCAGTAGGTGGATTATGTATGTACCTTCATCAAGATTAGCCAAACTAGATTTAATCGTTGTTCACCTCCGTCTGCATTTTACTGATTTTTTTTCCAATTTTAAAAACACTCATAGGTTATTCTCACTTATGTTAACCTCCCCAAGACTTTTAAAACTACTTGTGTTGTAGGTTAAAGCCATTTGTTTATACGTACACTTTAATGTATCCTGCACTGAGTTATATTTTTCTAGGGTTAGCAAAGACATCCTTTTCTGTTGCTTTTCTTTCCCCAAATGCTTTACTTTCTGCTGTCTCTGTGGATATTAACTTTTAATACCTTGATCAGGTTGCCAGTTGTTCATTTATTCTTCAAAAATGAAATAGCTGCCTAACTTTGCTACCTTTAAATCAGAAATATTTAAACTCCTCTTCCCTATAAAACAGGTTTTGTAACTTGAGCATCTTAGCATTTCCAGGTTTGTCCCTTGCTGTCTTTCATCTCGCCACCCCGTGTTTCCTGGCAATAGGTGGTCTTTAATATTCATGTTTCCCTTTATCTTTACCCAGCTACTCTTTTATCTGTTCCTTTTGATACTCATTTGGATTCCCTGTTCATGCTTAGTTAAAAAGGATACTTTCCCGTGTTCCTTATTTGTATTTATTCCACCTGCCCGTCTCCCAGTTTCCTATTTTACTCAGGGCAAGACTGACTTGAGTGCTATTTGAGTGACTATGACCACTGCTGTGGAGGCAAAAGCGACTTTACAAGTCACCAATACTTACACAGAGCTGTCAATTTAATTCTTTCCCACTCTTACCCTTCGGTAAATCAGTTACTACATCACATTCTGTTTCTCCATTTCATGAATGATACACCAGCTATCCCTTTGTACATGACCTTATTTCTTATGTGTATGCTTATCAAACTACATTTACAAGCCTAACCTCTAGAACAGTGGTTCTCAATTTGGGGGTCATATCCCCTTTGGGGATTAAGTTACCCTTTCACAGGGATGATGTAAGGCCACACCACAGAAAACACAAAGAATGACATTATAATTCATAACAGTAGCAAAATTACAGTTATGAGGTAACAATAAAAATAATTTTGTGGTTGGGGGTCACTAGAACATGACAATTTATGAAAACACTTCGTTTCACTTGCAAATGTTCATTGCAATGGTCACTGGTCTGGTTTGATGTCTCTGGCTTCTGTGACACTATTAATCCTGGATCCTCACTGGGACTCCTCCGAGTTATCCTGTTGTTGTCCTATGCCATGGAGATCCTGCAGCTTTGGACCACCAGAAACATGATTGTATTCTGTCTTCCATGTTTGTGTTTTTAGGCACTAGAGAGATTGCTCAGTGGTTAAGAGTGCCTACCCTTCCAGACATACACACACTAGGGATGTCAAAACCAACTATAACTTGATGAGATATGATGTCTTTTTCTGGACTCTATAGCCTTTAAATATAAAGGTATATTTGTGAGTGCACACCCAACACTCAAACACAAACACAAACACATACATACAAAGAACTAAAGGTTGTTCATGTAGAAGCACAGAAGAAATTCACTGTGGGAAATTCTTGCATTATTATAGTCTCCTATATTTAAGCTGCAGATCTAGAAAACTAGTACCATAATAGCAAGCCACGCTCAAACCCTGATCACTAAGTGGACAATAGTGTCACCTCCTTAAATCATGACAAAAAAAAGCAAGCACCAAAGGACCAACACTCTAGAGCCAAACACTTTAAACAAAGTGTTCTCATAAATTTCCACGTCTTCATAGTGATGTCCCTTGTCTTCCTAGCCAGAGGCAGTGGATCAATTCAAGAAGACAGTATTTTCTGGACAAAACCGAGAAGTCGCGAGTGTGAACTCATACTGATAGTAACAGCATGCAGAAAACCTATGCAAGATGAACCCAGACAAAATGAGAGAGAAGAAGAGAAGGAGGGAGGGAGGGAGG
>NC_034611.1:45117167-45127336 GCF_900095145.1 Mus pahari
AGGGAGAGAAACCAAGAGAGACAGATAGACAAAGGCAGAGAGACAGAAACAGAGAGAGACAGAAAGACAGAGAGAGATAGAGAAGAAGAGAGAGATGAAGACGGAGACAAATCGAGAGAGAGAGAGAGAGAGAGACAGAGAGACAGAGAGACAGAGACAGAGAGAGACAGAGAGAGAGGGCTTTGCCTAGTAATCTAGGAGCAGCTGTGATTATTAACAGTGCTACTACTCTTTCTCCACAAAACAAGTGTTTGATATATATATATATATATATAAATATAAATATATATATATATATATATATATATATATATATATATATATATGCAGTGAAAAACACTTCATTGAGCAAATAAATAAAACTACTCACCTTGTTTGAGTATGTGTGTATGTGGTGGGTGTTATTATATCTCTTTACATTGCGATTAGTTTCCTTTTAGGATCACCCTCTGCCTACCCCTCCTATTGGTAAGAAGGACATTAGTGCCTGCTACTAACTATCTGCATTTTCCTGGGAAGCTAGCTATTTCCCCAAGTCCCAAGGTCTCATATGTACTCAACACTGCCTACTTAGACATCCTGTAAACATTAAACATTTACAGTGTAAGATGTCTGCTGAATTTTGGTGCCAAGCATCCTGCCTCATTTTCAGATATGACTTCATCTGAGGCCTTGACCCCCACCTATGGCCTCTTGTACTTTGGCAATGATTTTTAAAAACTTTAAATTTTAGAAGAGTTTTTAAGTCTTTCCCTTTCTGATATGATGATGACCTTCCTCTTGGCTTTTCTTACCAGAATCACAGTAATCAAAATAAAAACATTCATGTGAGGTATCATCTAGTTATATGACTTTCAGGAACTAAGGAAATTATACTTTCAAGAACTAAGGAAAAAATTGTTTCTTAGCAGTCTAGTCATTTGTTTTGGGTTTCCTATAGGCTATTAGATTCATGGAATATTTACATTATATTTAAATGAATGTTCTACTTCAAAATTCTGTTAAAAATACCGTTATCTAGATAGCCTGGAAAAGTATTCTAATATGGAAAAATCTGTACATCCTAGAGTAATGTACCATGTATGGCTTACTCTTTATAGTATATTTCGCAAGACACTAATAAAGTTTGGTTTTCTAAATGTCAGAGAAGTGTGTATTGGGAAAACCTTCATATATATAAAGAATGAATAAAATGTAGAATTACACTCCCACTTCAAGGACTCATCTTTCCTTTCTTAAAGCAATGGTGTAACACCATAATGAAACCTAAGCACCAAATGATTTCCCATCATAACCATAGTGTGTGTGTCCCTGGAGGCTACAAGTGTAGCTCACCTGGGAGACACTTTGGGCAGATGCTCACTGACATCGTTTTTCTCCGCAAGTGTATTCTACAGAAATGAAACACTAGGTATCTATAACTCAGGCAGAAACAGTTTTATTCTCTTTCAGTGTGCACGGACAAGAGTTTAGAATTTCCTGAACAGTTAGAAGTTGAGGTGATAAATTTAAATAAAAAAATAAAATGCACCCAAAGGAGTTAAATACCTCTGTATTTAAACCCCTGCTAAGTTTTTGTTTGGCCTCTTGCTCTGTGTATATGAGAAAGCACACTGGTTGATTATGAACACTGAAGCAGCTGATTTTAAAATAGACTTCATTTGTTAATGATGTATTAATATTTCTAATGTTTCAGAACTTGGTAAAATAGTATGTCATGGAGGTTTTTCACATTATGTTCCAGAGACATTGATCTATAAGTTTTCTGTTCTTGTCATATCTTAATCTGACTTGAAATTAGAATAATATTAACCTGGTAAAATGAATTATGGCATCTCCCCTGTCCCATGCCAAGTTGGAGAAATTAAGAATAATTGGTGCTATTACTTTTGTAAAATATTGGTAAATTTTCAGCTGAAACTCTAGTAGGCCACAACTTTCATTTTTAAAAGTGTTTTTTGATTGTTTTGGTTTTGTTTTGCTTAAATTAATTATGAATGCATTATGTGTTCCGTGAGGCTTCTCCATTCCTTCTGTTGAAAGTTAAATGATTTTTCAATATTGAACAACCTCGTGCTGTTGTTGTTTATAATCCCTCTACAATACTTTTTCCTTGCTCATATAGCTTGGAATTCTGTCAGATACTCAAGGAGTTTCTACTGAGATTTCTGGAGCTCATGATATCTGTAGTGATTCTATTATGCTCTTAGTCCAGTACTTTGAGTTCACTCATATTCCAGCTTCTTTCTTTAGCTCACCGAGAGCACTATAGTCTACTTGGATTACCCACACTAAAGCTGGCTTTCTGTGTACTCTTGTGAATAAAAACCATAAGTAACTCTCCGACATATCTTATCACTGTTCTCCAGCAACAACTATTATTTTAGCTGCCTTTAGTAATTAAATTCTCTTTTTAAAGCTTATAAGCTATTTGACTATATTCTTTAGTGTCTAACATTTTCCTTTCACTTTCTAACTATATTGAGAAACACCCCTGCATTTGATAAAATCCAAATTCCAAGTCTTTGCCCGCTGTTTTGCTGTAGTCACAGTGGCTAGAGAAATCCCAAATAGTAGTAACTGCCCATGCTCTGTGTTTCAAATGATATTTCAGAGGAAACACAGTCATACATTTTAATATCAAAATTGAGATACTTCTGAAAGTTCATAAGAATGTTATTAGAAATTATTATGGACATAAATCAGAGCGGCCTAAGATAAATTGAGATGGGTGAGTCAAGCTGTGCTGTATGGTTGCTAAGTCCTTAGTGTGTGCTACTGAAAGGGTCGTTGGAGCTACTTTGGTGAAATTGGCCTCTCTTCCTCAAGGTCTTCCTTACAATAATCCCACCCTCCCCCTGCATATTTTCTTCATCACAAAAGATTGTTCTTCCCTATGACTCTTACACACGTAGGTCTAATGACCAATTACTATACTCTCACTCTCTCCTCCTTAGCAGCATTTGATAAATGTCTTACTCTGCCCCCCAGAAACACACCACTTGACATTCAGAGCATCTGGATAGTTCCCTGCATCACCAGCTCTTCCTTTGGGAATTAGTCAATTATCTGTCTTCATCTCCTAGACTTACTGTTGGCTGACCATGTTAAAATCTTCCATTTTCTTCCTTCAACAGCCCCCACTCATCTAGTGACTTCAGTCTGACTCCTGGTGTTATAATCTAGATATCTATGAGTTCCTATCCATGTTTTCGTGTGAGCATTGTGTTCTCAGCATAAGAAACTCATATTCCCCGTTTTATTTTCTCTCCATTAATAACTAAGAGCCATTCAGACTGATCAATATTAAGGTTTCAAACCAGAAACACAGCCATCTCTGAGAATCATCGACTTCTAAATGAAAGTATTCTCTATGTTGAAACAAAGAAATGTAGATGTGGGTTTTACTATTTTTTTCCTCTGTCAAACCATTTAAAAATTCCCCATTCAAATGTAGATTTTTGAACAAAACTTCTACAAATTTTATTTAGTCATTTTTGGTGGGTGTGGGGGGGTGCTTAGGAATCACACAATCAATTGAATTACTTCACCTGCATACATAAAGTATGATCCTTTGAAAAAGACTGACATGGAGCAAAATCAAATACAAATGTAGAGTGGATGTTAAATAGGTCTTTCCCTTCCTGACAAAAATCTATGCTGTTCCATTCATCTTGTAAAATAAGAATCTTATAGGAGATATCTAACTCTTACCTCTTATGTAGTTACTAAAGGATATTTCAGTTATCTTTCTTACCAACTGTTTACTTGAGGATTCAGGCTTAGCCTATCCTCATTCAGAAGCCGAGTATTGTTGATAATCAGAGGTAGCCTACACTGAAGTGTAAGGAACTTCTTAAACTATTGTCAATCAACATTGAATTTAAAAGGAACGCTGACTGGACAATGATAAATTGAGAGCTAAAGTAATTGATTCTGGTGGTGATGCGTATTGTATCATCTATAAAATTAATTCAATTAATATTGGATGTTTTCCCCTCCCATTGAAAGTTCATCTTTAACATATTTGAAAAGGAATATAATTTATGAAATTTTTATGACAATTATAAATAACCACTGGTACTTAGATAATATTTTACTGAAATTTTATTTTATCAAGTGCAAAATACCATAGGTTAATACTTTGGAAATTAATAGTATAGGGTCAAAGTTCCTATAAATCAACATCTGCCAGAATAATAAAATATATTTAGAGGGAACATCATTGACTTCTTCAATACTGCCAACAACCTGGTACTAATACTCTGAGACCATAAATCCAGTAAATCTCAGAAGTAATAATTTCAGAAACAAATCAGTATTCATTGATTTTAGGACTATTTTGTGCACTTGACCTTAAGATAAGAACTGGTGAAAATCTGCTCATCAGACTGTGATAAAAACAAACAAAACCAAAAGCAAGAGCTTAGAGAATCAGAAGGCCTAATTACAACAAATATGGCCTGTGGTATAGCTTACAATAATAAGACATCTGTGTGTATACTAAAAACTGTGTTAAGAAAAAAATTATATGTAAATATCTTTAAATTGTGTTTATTATACTATTTGCTTTGTAAGTTTTACAAATTCCTAGGGACTGCATTTTATCATTGGTGATTAGAATTAATGAATATAATGCAAATGAATACCTAAGACTACTATCATGTGTTGTTGAGGCTCCTGTTAAAAACAGTAAGTCTTCTGTGAACTAGTCAGCATTTCTGTATGCACTGTATTTTTGCATCCCTTAGAGAGCTCCCCAGTGTATCAATTGTCAGTGTAATCAGGAAATATATACATTTTGCTGTAAGGTACAACATAAAACCTTTAATTGCTCCAAAAGTTCAATATTTGTACAAATTTGTAAATGAGATTAAATAAACTTGTGTGACCTTAGTGTTGTGATTTCATTCAGAGTCTCCCAAAGCAATTTAGAGACTATGCCAAATTAATATATCAACCTATCTTCCCACAAATTCTTAGACATTTCTATGAGAGCTAAAAGCTCTGTATAAAAGAGCTAAAAGTCTGCATTTATTTTGAATGTGGCGTAGTTTTCTGATTTGGCATTAATCATTCAGCAATTAAGCAATGTGTTTTTTTTGTTGGTGAGAAACCGATTGATATAAGGATGAAATAATGCTGATGTTTGCAATCAAGGAAGAAGTGGCACTGATTTTTTCCATAAGTCATATTAATATAATATTATGGATCATTATGCTACTTTAATAAATCCATTATTATCACCATCATCATTATTAAAATGAAACAGTTGAGGCAAGGAAGGCAGAATGTGGAAAAGTTATATACAGGAGCATAACATGAGCTAGAAAAGAAAAGAAGGAAATGAATTGGTGCACAAGTAGTAAAGTTCAATATGAATAACTTGAAGATAAAAAGCCACAGTGCAGGAAAAATCTGAATGACACTGTAGAACAAACCATGGAATTATGCAATTAGTGGTTGGAGCTTTAGTGATCTGTGACTGCACTGGAGTGGACATAAGTGCTTAGATTTTGCTTTGTGTCAGTACGAAGAGTCAAACCAAGACTTGTCCATGTGTCAACACTGCAACTGCTGTAATCTGTCCTGAGTGACTTCACTGTCATGTTAAAACTTAGAAACACTGATTTGCTTTATAACTGTCTGTTGAAAATGGTGTGGGGGGGTGTAAACTGTGGAATTGATTGTTTTCACTATCAAAAATTTCATGTTGTTGAAGAACAGCTTGTTTTCCGAAGCATTTTCTTCATGCTGTGAACTGACAGTCTTCAAAATGATATTTTTCTTACATAAACGAGTTGAAAATTATTTCTTCTGTTGGCAAAACGTCAGTGCATTAAATTTTAGAGTGTGTATTATTTTTAGAAATCTATTCTACATTACTATATTTATTTAAAATATTTTATTTTTGATAATTTCATATTATATATGTGTATATATGTATATGTATACATATATATTATATATTATATATAATGCATTATTCATATCCACTTCTCTTCTTCTCTCCTCTTTGGCTCTCTCAGGGCACAAGCAATGCACCCTGCCCCCAAACTTCCCTCTTCTTTTTGTGATCCCACTGCATAGAATCAATATTCCAGTCAAAACTCTAGTATAGATGCGGGGCATGGGGTGGGGGTGTTCCCCAGGCCTCACTCCTTACTGAGGAGCTATTGGCAGTTGAAAGCTGATAGAGAAGAGAAAAAACATACCTTTTAGAGAATGTGGCTGTTGATAAGATGGGCTCCAGTGGATGTACCCAAACCTATGCACATACTGAAAGCAGTTAACTGGACTTAGAAGATTATAGAAGACAAAGAAAACAAAATGGAAGCAAAGATATGAAGTTAAGAGGTAGCATGTTGAGGACAACTTGGCAGGAGTTAGAGAAGAGAATGTTGGGGGCATATATGATCATATTTCATTGTATACATATATAATAGACACAAATTAAAATATTAAAGATATATAAAATGTAAAAAGCCATAAGTCATAAAAAATGAAAAATTAAGAATACTAATTATATTTCAGTTTTCTTCAGAAATGATCTTACTAACTTTTATTGGCTCCAAAGTAAATCGCCTACATTTTGCCATAAGACATGAAATTATGAGGTTTGGGGATAGGGCATTTGTTTAATACAAAGATATTTAGTACAACCAGCCACATCTCAAACCTAGACGAAGTTACTATGAATGACATGCAATAAGCAGGTCTTCATGACCCTCTTGCTTGAGGAGTAATCATTTATCTTGGGAGCATTTATGAAAATTGTTGCATACATGTGTTTGACAGAAAGAAAAAAAGGATGAGATTCCTTTCGACTTCCAGGATTTCATTCGTTTACATTTCAAATGTTGTCCCCTTTCCCAGTTTCCCCTCTGCAAACTCCCAGTCCTGTTCCCCCTTACCCTGCTTCTATGAGAGTGCTCCCTCACCCACTCCCTCCTTACTGCCCTAGCATTCCTCTACTGGGGCATCAAGCCTTTACAGGACCAAGGGCCCATCCTCCACTGATGCCAGATAAGGCCTCTGTCACTCCTTCAGTCCTTCCCCTAACTCCTCCATTGGGGTCCCTGTGCTCAGTCCCAGGGTTGGATGAGAGGATCTACAGCTGTATTGGTCAGGATCTGGCAGAGCCTCTCAGAAGACAGCTGTATCAGGCTCCTATCTGGAAGTGCTTCTTGGCATCTGCAACAGTGTCTGAGTTTGGTGTCTGCATGTGGGATGGATCCCCAGGTAGAGCAGTCTCTGGATCGTTTTTCCTTCAGTCTCTGTTCCATTCTTTGTCCCCGTACTTCCTTTAGATAGGAGAAATTGTGGGTTAAACTTTTGGAGATGGAATGATGGCTCCATCCCTCAAACAGGGAACCTTGCCTAACCTCTAGATATGGTCTCCACAGATTCTCCCTCCCTTTTGTGGGATATTTCAACTAGTATCATTCCTGTGGGGTCCTGGGAGGCTCTTGCTTTCCTAGCATCTGGGACTTTCTGGTTGCTACCCCCAGTTCCCAATCCCCCATTGCCACACACCTCTGTTCAATTTCCTGACCCTCTGTACATCTTCTCCATCTCTCCTATAACTGATTCTGCCTCTCTTTTCCTCCTCCCAAGTCCCTCCCACCCTCTACTTTCCTTGAATATATTGTTCCCCCTCCTAAGTAGAACTGAATCCATTCTTTGGTCTTCCTTCCTCTTGAGCTTCAGGTGGTTGGTGAATACCATCATGGATATTCCAAGTTCTTTGCCTAATATCCACATATCAGTGAGTACACACCATATGTGTTCTTTTGTGACTGAGGTACCTCACTCAGGATGATATTTTCTAGATTCATACATTTGCCTGGGAATTTCATGAAGTCATTGTTTTTAATAGCTGAGTAGTACTCCATTGTGTAAATGTACCACATTTTCTGTATCCATTCCTCTGTTGAAGGACATTTGGGATCTTTACAGCTTCTGGCTATTATAAATAAGGCTGCTATGAACATAGTGGAGCATGTGTCCTTATTACATGTTGGAACATCTTCTGGGTATATGCCTAGGAGTGGTATAGCTGGGTCCTCAGGTAGTACTATGTCCAATTTTCTCAGGAACCACCAAACTGATCTCCAGAGTGGTTGTGCCAGCTCGCAATCCCACCAGCAATGGAGGAGTGTTCCTTTTTCTAGCCATTCTGATTGGTGTGAGGTGGAATCTCAGGGTTGTTTTGATTTGCATTTCCCTGATGACTAAGGATGTTGAACATTTCTTTAGGTGCTTCTCTGCCATTCAATATTCCTCAGTTGAGAATTCTCTGTTTAGCTCTGTTCCCCATTTTCAAATAATGTTGTTTGGTTCTCTGAAGTCTAACTTTTGAGTTATTTGTACATATTAGATAGTAGCCCTCTGTTTGATGTGGAATTGGTAAAGACCTTTTCCCAATCTGTTGGTGGCTGTTTTGTCCTATTGACAGTGTCCTTTGCCTTATAGTAGCTTTGCAATTTTATGAGGTCCCATTTGTTGATTCTAAATCTTAGAGCATAAGCCATAAATTTACCAATAACGTAACATTTTAACAATATTTTAACAATAAATATTATTGATATTTAATAGCAAATATCAATGCTTCAACACTAATCATTAATGTTTTTTAACTTTTACTTATTTATCTTTATTGCTAATTATGTGCACGTGTATCTGTGTGTGTGGCTTTGAGCATCTGGCTGTGTGTGTACCCTCAGAGGTCAGAAAAGAGAATGTGATCTCCCTGGACCTGAACTAACAGACAGATAAGTACCTCCCAACAGGGCTGCTGGGATACACTGACTGAGCTCCCCTTCCTTGCAAGAAGAATAAATACTCCTCAATGCTATTTCGCCAGCCCTGTTCCATTCATGCCTAAATTCAAAATAATGTACAAATTTACTCATAGAATGCTTCTATCTTTTCTTTCAGTGCCTGTCTGAAAGCTCATGTTTATCAAGTATAGATTTTTTTATCTCATGAGTCAACAACTATTAATCAGTGGGTATTTCTTTCCATCTGACGTTTTTTAATTTGAGTTGCACTTTTGTGTAGGCTTGAAATAAATAACATAACTCCTTCCAAATGTAAGACCTATTTACCCAGCATTTTTATTTTTAGTGATATGAGTTTCTACCTACATTTTATATCCAGAGTAAACCCCAAATTCATCATGTTTTGATACCTAATATTACTCATAGAACCATTTTATTATGAGTTGTGAATAGTGGTAGTTCATCTATAAAGGGGATTGTTTTCTAGTGGAGTGAATATTTTTCTTCATGTATACACCTATACAAGGAGATGTGCCTTCATTTACATTATGTTCCAGTTCCAACTTTAACAAAGGATTCCTTGAACTTTGGAAAAGCAGCCTTTATGCCCTCAAATATTTGTCCTGTGAATTTTATTGCTTTTCTTTCTCAAATAAGATTACTTGATATAGGGAACATTCCAAATTTGGCCTTGTAATATTTTTAATGTTTCTTTAAACTCTTATTAGTGAGCCTTGTGGAAGCAAATAGGACTATACAGTTTATTTCTCTTGTCATTACTTTATTCTTCAGCTATAACTAGATTTGTGTTAGACACATGAACTGATATTTAATTTTAACTATGATTATTTTTTATTTTCTACTATAAAGTATTTTATAGTTTCCAATTTAATTACCTATATACTTTATATCAAATATCACAATTCTATTATTATTCCAGCTTATACTTACTTGTTTTATATCTATTCACTTAGTTGTAAGGCCTTGCATTTGTAGATTTTCCCCATTTACATAAAATAAATACTTTGTTTCTTTTATAAAGTTAATTTGTTTGTATTTAATATTTTTATTTCAAACATAACATTTTTATTGATTATTTGGGAATTTCACATAATACACCCTGAGCATACATACTTTCTAGTACTCCCCAGTCCAAGATCCCCATCCTTTCAACCTCCTCCCTGAAACAAAAAGAAGAAGTGGAAGGAGGAAGAAAGAGAAAGAAGAAAGAATGAAGAAGGACAAGAAGAAAGAAAGAGGAGGAAGAGGGGAAGGAAGATGAGGAGGAAGAATAAGAAAAACAAGAACAAGAACATTGAACAAGAGGAAAAGGAGGAGGAGTAAGAGAAGGAAGGGGAAGAAGGAGAAGAAGAATAAAGAAGAAGA
>NC_034611.1:45127576-45137113 GCF_900095145.1 Mus pahari
GAAGAAGAAGAAGAAGAAGAAGAAGAAGAAGAAGAAGAAGAAGAAGAAGAAGAAGAAGAAGAAGAAGAAGAAGAAGAAGAAGAAGAAGAAGAAGAAAGTCTATTTGTGTCACTCATATCTTCACTGGAATATGATCATATACCAGTGACTAGCACCATAAGGAAAAGTGACTCCTCCTCTCCTCCAACCCCTGCCAGACTCCATCAAATATGAGGAGATATACTTCAGCCTCCCTATAACATTTTTAAAAGAGTTTTGTTCAATGGCTTCATGTCACAGAAGCATCCTAAACCACGAGTCTGCAGTCACTGATACCACTGCAAAAGAAACGTCCTTGTCATTTACAGTCAGTTGCAGCATGGATCATGGACTTCCCCATGGTTTCTGGCTATAACACAGACCACAGAAATTTGTATGGCACACAAAAGCAGCACAGGCTATGGATGCCAACATGGCCCCTAGCAACAGCAGCATGGCCTCAGGCAGCAGCAAAGATCAAGGACATCCACATGGCCTTGGGTGGTACACAGACTATGGACATAAACATGGCTTTGAGTAGCAGCACAGACCACTGGCATCCACACAGCCTTAGGTGGTAGCATGGCTGCCAAAATTGGCATGGTCTTCAGCTACATCACAGACTGCAGCCACCCAGGAGAACTCAGGTATCAACACAGCCTGGGGCAGCAGCAGCAACCACAAACCTATGTCCCTGGGTTGTAGCATGGACCATGGATACCAACAATGTCTCCAGGGGCAGCACAGAGTCATGGGGAGGGTGGCGATTTCCAGGAAGCCCACTCAAGAAGATGAGTCTTTTGCCAGGGACATGTTTGCTTTCAGAGGTAGAACTTGCAGGAACTCCAGGCTGCTGCATATCACCCTCTACCACAGGTTTCCCCCCCACCACTTCACCCACAGCCTTCTCCCACACTTGTAACTACAGTTGCAGTTTTGCCTCTCTCAACTGCCCACATGCAGCTAGTTCTTCCATTTCCTCACCTCTCCACCATATATTTGTTCATCCAAATGGCACAGAAAAGGGTATTGTGTCACACAGTATAAACACACACACACACACACACACACACACACACACACACACTACCATCACTGAGACATCTTTCTGATATCCTGCTGTTGCTCAGAATCAGCATGATCTTGTAGGTAGGCAGAGCAAGATCCATGTTAGTTAGCCCCAGTCTTCTGTGCACCTCCATGCTCATTCAGCACAATTGTGCTTGCAGTCTGCTGGCTATGCGGCTACCTAAGCTCCCCTCTTCCCAGCAGGGCTAGTAGCTTCCTTGTAGTGGCTCCATGCTCAGGGCTGGTCATGCAGTGTACCAGAACCAGCCCTATTCAGTAATATCATGTTCTTTGCTGCAGCACTGTATCTGTGGTCCCATATCGCTCCCATATCCTTGTTCGATGAGTTCACAGTTTCTTCATTCTCCCAGAGAGGTTCTATCATCTTTCCTTCCAATTTCATGAGTTCACTTTTAAAAATCATCTTCCCACAGGATCTGTCTTTTTTTTTTTTCCCTTTGTACTGGGCATACGATGGGCTCTGCAGACTCCTCCGCAGCAATCACATCTCCCCATGTGACCTCTGTGAATTTCTCAGGCTCCTTAGAGCTGCTTCAAGGTCCCACTGCGGTGCCAGCGGCCACTGCCATCTGTGATTACAGCCATGCTTCAGGTGTACGTCGTCGTCGATGGAGATGTGGTGCTCCATGATCTAGATCTGCAACACCGGCTCCTCCAAGCTCTCCAGCAGCTTGTAGATGGAGTAGGTGGTGGGGATGGATAGACTGGAACCCGCTTGACCTCTGTTGGGTTGAAAACCAAGTTTGTATATGAGTTTTCATACAGTCTATTTGATCATATTTTTTCCTCCAACAACGCCTCCCAGATCCTCCCAACCTCTCTACCCTCTACTCACCCAACTCCCCTCCCTCTCTCTCCCTCTTTCCTCCCTCCCACCTTCCAATCGAAAGTCAAAACAAATATTCTTCATGTATCTTTGTAGTGGCCCTGTATAGCTCTATTAATGAGAAATAGTCTCTGTTCTTGGTATGGGTTTAAATACACTGCTTTATCATCTTACAAGTCTGTGCTTCAGGAGTGACATAGTTCACAATGGTGAAAACTACTTCATTTCTTTGCAGAACCAAGATAAGACAACCTTCATTTCTGTTTTTTTCCAGGTTTTAGTAGTGACACGCCTTCCTTAATGTATGGCTCTCTTCTTCCATGTTCAAAACCAGCAACAATGCATCCCTTGGAATGGTCTTGTGACATTCTATGTCTTTACCACAGCTCAGAGTCATCTATGAAAAAAAAGATTCAGATAATTCAGAATGGTGTCTGTAAGCCACTCAAGGGCAGATGGCCAGGCACCACCCTTGAGGACTTCCAACTGCAAGGCTCTGTGAACAGAACACTCTAATGTCCATAATGCTGGACCCTCTAGATGCAGGCAGCCAAGCTCTGCCCTACAGAGTAAAAAGACTAAGATCTGAACTTGAGGACCCACCAATCCTCGGAACTATCCACCCTGGAAAGCTCTGCCATCCCCATAGGAAGACAGATATAAACCCTGTCTTCTGCTCAGTTCTTTGCCCTTTCTCACCTGAGCAGAGGCAGGAACCCTCCTAGGGTTTTTCCTTCCAAAGTGTGTAGCGTGAGTTCTGCTGTGAAGGGTGACTTTGTGTTACTCCTGTCTTTCCCTTCAGAGCCGTTACACTTCTACTGGGAAAAACTTCCCCCTCTGAGCTACTACAACATTTCTAACAAGGAACCCTTTCTTCTCAGAGCTGTGGCACAATGTGCTTGTGAAGTTCTTCATGAAAACATGACACAATGCCACATGTTAGTTCTTTGAAAATTCCATATAATATATATTCTGATCATATTTACCTCCCCACTCTTTCAAGATTCATCTTGAAACCCACCCAACATCGTGTTCCCTTTCTGTAACTCACCAAGTCCAATTTGTGTTTCCCATACTCTTGCATACAGGGCCTTTGCCGGTGGCGGGGAGGGAGCGGGGCTAGGGTGGGGAGTAGAGGGTCGTGATCAACACAGATGCAGCATACTTAAAGAAAATTGACTTGCCCTCACTTTGCTGTTACCAACTACCAATGGCTCCTTAGCTAGGTGAGAGGTCTGTGCCCACCTCCTCTATCCTTGGGTTTTCTCTGCCAGGAGATTTTGCAGGTCGTGCGCATGCTCTCTCAATTGCCATGAAGACATGTATGTACCTGCACTACTTGTCCCCCAACCGCTGCTTCACTGTAGTCACGCAATACCTCTGCCTCTTCCACTCTTTCTTCCTCTCCTTCTGCAATGATCCTTGAGCCTTGGGAGGAGTTGGTGAAAGACGCCCCATTTAGGACTGGATATCCTACAGTCTCTTGTCCCGTGTATCTTGATGAGAAATGGGTCTTTGTGTTAATTCCAGCATATTGTAAAAAAAGCTTTTTTAATTTTTTTTCTTTGCTCTAGACTTAAAGCATACCCCTTCCCCTTATTTTATTGGTCATTGACTCCAGACCTTCTTTCTACATTACAGAATAGCTACAGGAAACCCGTTTCTGAAAACTGCAACCAATATCCCGAAGCCTTGATTGAACTTTACTCGGGCTGGAAACATGCTTGACCTTTTATTTTTGTGCTTTCCACAGCAGTCTGCTTGGCTCTTTTAAATGTTAAATTTCTTCCATATTGAGCTTGACTATTCCTTACTTTTGAGACTTCATTTGACAATCACTTTCGATAGTCCATCAACTAAAACGAAAATGTAGTAAGTATTGTAATAGCTGTGATTGCCCATGTCCTTGCAATTTTGCTTTTCTTCATATTTATGTCTTCCTATCTTAACAACACACACATTGTCAAGAAGTATTTCCAACGGGCTGGAGAGATGGCTCAGTGGTTAAGACCACGTTTTGCTCTGATAGTAGATCTGAGTTTGGTTTCCAGCATCCGTATGGCAGCTCCCGAATGTCTGTAACTTCAGTTCTAAAGTACCTGAAGCCCTCTTTCTCCACAAGCACCAGGCTCACACACAGTACACAGGTACCTCATGCAGGGCAACACTTGTGTATAAGAAAAATAAAATTCAAAAACCTTCATATATTTTAATTATAAAAATATGTGAAGTTAAGTATATGAATCAGAAAATACGTAATGTGTCCTAAATGATTCAATAAATATGTGCATATAACCGGGAACTGATATTTGAAGTAAAGTACCCTGTGAGGCTTTGTTTACTTATGATTCTTCTCTACTTCTACTCTAACTCCTGCTTTGGAGTACTTCCATTGGCTATACCTATCTTCTTGTGTTTGCTCTTCATTTATTATCTGTTTTTTTTTCCCAAGACTTAAGCATATTTTAAACCTTCCAGAGAGTCACTTCCAATCACTGAGAGGCATTCTTTCTCTGCTTCATTTTAAAAATGGATAAAGTGAGAACTTACATTTTTATTACAAATTTGGCATCTCACCTATCTTCTCATTGTCATATTAAATGTGATTTAATGACCTTTTCTTTATTTAAATTTCATATAAATACTGGAATTTGCATGGGACTGAAATGTGGAAATCAGATATTCTCTGAATTCTGTTTATCTTCTTCCTCACAGTCGGAGGTGCCCTGCCGCTTCCTGCCTTATCTTCTACTTGCTTCCATTTTATATCCCATTCTTCTCAAATGCTGGAATGCAAACTTTCCCATCTCAACTCTCCCTTTCCTGTGACTCAAGAAAAGCTGAAATCCTTTGCATTACTTCTATTTTGCCATGGACATGAACATAAGTGATCCTTCAGTGGGTACCCAGCCTCTTCCCCTCCCCTGAGTCGCAGAGGATGCTCCTGTGTGAAGCAAAAGGATGTCCTCAGCAAATAATTTAAATGCACCTATAATTTTAGACAGATATCTGGAGGGTTTTGAGTGTTCTTGTAGACTAAATGTTTGACATGCAGAGTAATGGTATGGTTTCAAGAGTGACAACACTAAACCCCACCAAAAAAAAAAAAAAAAAAAAAGATAGTCCAGACAGGAAGTTACTGATTAATTCAAAAATTCATCAGTTTATTGGTAGGTCATTCAAAGGTTTACATACATTTGATAATGCTCCTATATTCATATATCAGGTTCTTGCTAGGCCATCACTGGGGAAGCTTGCTTCCTTCTGCAGTGGATGAGAAGATATATCCGAAATGGGATGGCTCCACCAGTTGTGCAAGCCAGAAAGGATGGAGAGCAGCATGAAAACAAAGCCTTCTAAACACAGCATAATCCATCCCACATACGGAATCACAGAGACAGTGGCGGCATGCACAGCTCCTGCACAAACTGGGCCCAGAAGAGGTCCCATTGTTTGGAGGGGAAGTGAATATAAGGCCAGACACACAACCCAGAAGCTCTAGCCAATTAATTACTGTTTGCAAAAGAGAAATGATTTTTCTTCAGTGGAGAATGCCTTTTCTCCCGGGTATACAAACCACTCTTAAAGTCATGCCCCATGCCTAGCAGTAAACAAAGAAAGTTGAGGTCGATGGCATTTTAGAGATTTTTGTCTCATAATGCTTAATCAGCACTGTGCTTTAACCTTACAATCACTGTGGCAAAATACCAGAAGTAAACATCTTTCAAAAGATAAATAAATGTGAACAAATATACAAATATTAAAATGTTATTATAGATTATACTGGTTTTTTGTTTTGTTTTGTTTTGTTTTGTTTTGTTTTGTTTTACAATGATGATTAGAGATTCTCCTTCAAGATGTATGACTTCATTAGCCCTGGGTAGTTGTTGGTGCATAAGTTATAGAGCAGGTTTTCTCTTCTAGAGCAGATTCTACTTATATGTAGGGTGTGTGTGTGTGTGTGTGTGTGTGTGTGTGTGTGTGTGTGTGTGTATGAAAAAATCAAAAGAGAACAATTAGGCATATGTGAGAACTTTTGAACTTTTGGAGGAAGGAAAGGCAAAGGAAACATAAAATTATATTATGATTTAAAAATAATTTGAAAACTATATAAACTGTTAATTCAGATGTCTCGTTGAAAAATGTATAATATAGATTTTGTACTCTATCATTTTATATATTACAGTGACCAATCTTAATCCCAAACAAGGTTTTAAAACTAAAACCTGACAGTATTTGTGAACCATAACATGTTATACAAAAAAAAAAAAATACAGAAATTTCAGTGAAACTATGTAACTTAGTACAATTTAAATATGAAAATAATTGTAATGAACTTTATGGTACAGGTCTTTATGATGCAGGGCTTAGAAAGCTAAGTTTCTGTGACTTACTGATTATATGGTAGAGCATGGATCATTCATGTACTTGCATTTTTTTTCAATCAAACTCTCTCTTAATGACACAAGTTTTATTCTGAATATTTTGGTTCTACTTTTTTGACATTCCTTATGAGGAATATAAATTTTTCTTTCTAACAAAGATGTGATGTATTAGCTCAAAGATATATATATATATTCGTAGCATTGTAAATGTGATGTTCCTCAGCTGATGTTCAAAAGTTCATGCCTCTATCATATCACAATAAAGGTAAGTCTTAAAATAACATAAAAGAGAACAAATTTCATAGCTTCCTTTATTTCTTATATGCCCCCTTAGAATCCTCAAAAGAGAAAAATTTATATTTGTTGTGTGTATCAGTCAACTGTATTCTGTCCTTTATATCTAGTGTGCTAGACCATATCAGAAACAGAAATGATTTTAATATATGACCTTCATTCAGTTTGTAAATTAACCTAAGTTCATGTTGTGTGAAAAATAATTTGTAGCATGTTTTGCCAAGGTGTGAAATTTGAGAGAAGTTTTCTAGTAATTTGTATTTTAGAAAAACAGATTAATTATTCAATCAAAATCCTAAACAGATTTCCTTGAAACTTCACAAACAATGTTTCATGTATTTATAATCAAGTTATTAAACTACAAACTTAAATTTAGCTGGGAATTTTAGTAAGATTATATGTCTAATTTAAATAGAAATTTCTATTCATAAAGATTTCATCTGCTTGTAAACCTATATATCCACCATAAGATAATGTTCCTTTCTCTACCTCTTTTTAATGATAGAAGAAAGAATGATGTCAGTATTTATTGACTAGATTATGTATAGTTTATTTATATGACAGCACTTATGCTGACATGATTTTTCTGTTTAGTGTAGACTAAAAGACAATAAAAGGGAACTGACTATTCTCTTACTGCATTTATTTATTCTGCATTTTAATAGTGAATGCCTTAATATCTCGGGGATACTAATGCATGTCTCCTCAAGGATTACCTAGCATGGTATTTTGCTCTTACATATTTAGAATTGATGAAATAAGTACCTTGACCAAGAACACTATGGTCATGGGTCCATATTCCAAAAAAATGCACTGTTTACCCTACATTTCTGTAGAGGTGGTAATACAGAATTTGACAAGTTGCTCCAGAAGGTTCTGTTGAAAATATGTTCCAGCCATGAACACCTGGAAGAGTCTGAAAAAGCTTCACCATGTTCTATAAATATCATCTCAAGCAAAACGACTTGAAAATAACCTGGGATAATAAGAACACAGTAGCATAAAATGAACAAACTATTATGAATAGCCACAAACTTTGATATCATCTAAGCTAATAGGATTTCATTTTAGAGGGCTTTTATTTCATAGAAAAAGAATGCTTTATTTATTAAAATGAATGGTCCTTCTGTGTATTTTTTTTAATTCAATTTGCCATCAATATTGAAGTCATTTACTGGCTGCCCCTAAAATCACATGAATAAATGCCAGGGGACTTGAAGTTGAATTACATCATTTTGGGAAGTGCACTAAGTTCAAAGCAAGTTTTTTTTCGAGCTTTTCTCTAACTCCTTGAGTCTCTTTCCAATTCCGATATTTTGGGATTCCAAGGCTTTCAGATAGCTGACCCCTTTTACATCAATTTTAGATCATAAAATTCATTCATTACCTCATATCTGCCATCCATCTTTTACAGGGCATTCATCTTTTATCTTGTGTGTCTGATGTCCATAACAATGTTCCCTTCTCACCTACATAATCAATCAGCCTGTAAGTGAGCTGGACCTTTGTATCATCCAATGCTGCCCTCCTCTACAGGAAAAACAGAAGGCACTGGTACCAATCAATTCTTCTGCTCCACAGTTGTTCAGCTAAGAATTCTGCAAAATGAACCCAGAAATAGTAGTTGTATGTATACATTTATAACAATATTCTGTATTAGCTCATAGACTCTAACTTTAAGAATTATGCTAATGTAGATTTATTAGTCAATTAGTAGCAAAGGACAATTTCTTCCTAAAAATAGATTCAATCTCTAATGTTGTTTTTTGTTCTTGTTGATTTTGACTGTTGTTTAGTAATTTTGTTTTTAATCACAAAAAGGTATGATGAATATGATACTTGATTCAAGTAAACTTAATCACCAATATAGGTGCAAATACACACACCCATTTACAAACATGGAGCATAAAGAGAATTTACTAGTCCTCTGTTCTCACTACTATCACATTTTTAGTGCACTTTCTGCAAAAATTTCACCAATAAGTTGTCAAGTTTTTGCCTTGGATATATCTATATTAATAAATGTTATACCTACCTACATTATTTTAGAAAATTTCACTAAAATGCCACTTATTAATTTTTTATTTTTTGAAATTACAATACATGATTTCCTTCTTCCAAACTCTCCAATATACCCTTCCCTGCTCTCTTTCAAAGTCATGACCACTTTTTTCATCAGTGTTAAATGAATATATGTATCTGCACATGCATGTGTATTCCTAAATATTACCTGCTCAGTTTGTATATTGTTACTTGTATAGATATGTTTTCAAGGATGACTATTGGATATTGGATAAGTAGTTGGTATATTCTACCTTGGGGAAAACTATTGATCTCACTCAGAGCATCCCCTAGTTGTCTGTGATCCTTGACAGTTAAAGTCACATATTCTATCTCATTCAAAGCCAATAATTCTAAATCTTCAGATGTGAGTACACAACCTAAGAATGGAAGCAAAGAAGGTAAAGGGAACCAATGCAGGAGTGCACAGTGTGGATGACGGAGGAATGGGGGGCAATAGAATGTTACAAGTGATCTGAAGGGGAAATGGGAAAGATTTGAAAAACTGGAAAGACTCCAAATGGGATAGATAGATAGATAGATTACAGAATAAGGAGAGAATAGGGAAAATAACAATAAAAATGTTTGAAAAAAGTCACAAGGAATCACACTACAAACTATCTACCTAATAATACCTAAGATACAAGTAAATATGCATATACATGTACACGTACACGTACATGTACACGTACACGTACATGTATACGTATACGTATACATATACATATACATGTACATATACATCATACACAGTTTTTTATTATTATTATTTTCTTTATTTACATTTCAAATGCTATCCTGAAAGTTCCCTATACCCCACTCCCACCCCTGCTCCCCTACCCACCCACTCCCACTACTTGGCCC
>NC_034611.1:45138251-45148294 GCF_900095145.1 Mus pahari
GCAGAAGATGGCCTAATCGGCCATCATTGGGAAGAGAGGCCCCTTGGTCTCATAAACTTTATATGACCCAGCACAGGGGAAGGCCAGGGCCAAGTAATGGGAGTGGGTGGGTAGGGAAGCAGGGGCGGGGGTAGTGGTGGGGGTGGTATAGGGAACTTTCAGGATAGCATTTGAAATGTATATAAAGAAAATAATAATAATAATAATAATAATAATAATAATAATAATAATAATAATAATGATAAATTCTAATAAAAAAAGAAAAAGAAGAAGAAAAAGAAAAAATAGAAGCCTAAGAACAAGATCGTATTGCTTTTGTTTGACCTTGAACTTCTAGTCTCCAGTGCTATTTGGAAAGTTCTCTTGCTTAAGTCAGCAAAATCCTACAATATGAGGTAATCATGATGAACTAATTGAAAATCCATAGTTATAGTTTGAAGATGATGTCATTTTTGCCTCTGTAGTCATTCTTCAAATTCATGTAGCAATAACAATAAAATACCAACTAATTCCAATTAAGAGGAATTCTCATCAGCAATATTTAAAATTATTACCATCATCAAAAGAAGGTAGAGGGAGGAAGAGGAGCAGGAGAGATCTGACAAACAAACAGCTGAAGGAATGATTATGATCAAATAATTTCCTGGGAAGGATGCTGAAAAGTCTATACAAATAATGATGATTAGTTAATAATAACGCATCAATGTTCTTGAGTCTAATTAACTACACCATACTTACATCAACTATCAGAAACAGAAAAAATGGGATATTAAATTTATGAGGACACTATCCTGACTCTGCCACTTTTTACAAATCTAAACTTTCTGTAAATTGAATATTATTCTTAAAAGAATACCAAGGTGTTGATCTGAATTAGGAAACATCTGTTAACAATGAAAGAAACATAGTATAACCCTAAACCTAGATTTCTAAATCTCCTTTAAAATATCATCCTGTTACTTTGTCTCACTTCCTTTGTCTTTTGTTTATACAGTTTTCCTTCTTCTAAAGATATATTAGCTTCAGATTGTAGTTTAACTCAATTTTCAATATTATATTTATATAAAATGGCATTTTAAGTTGTTATTTTAAGTGACATAATAGTTACGAAGAAATATGTGATTACACAGAAGAAATTCTTGCTAAGAAATATACATTGACATATTTAGGACAAATGTGATTTGATGCAACTCACTTTTAGGGTATCTTTGAACATATTTAAAAATGTATTATTTAATAATACATGCACTAAAAAATGTAAACACTCATAGTTCTAGATGGAAAAAAAGAGAATTTTTCAAATACATTTTGAGTTAGAAATTCAGAGAAAAATAGAAAATAATTAATCAGATTGATTCTGAAAACCTAGAATTCTTAAGCATTTTTTTACACATTACAAAATGACGAGGTATATTATTGGTGAACTAATGGTTGCAATTATGTAAAGGAACTCTTTTCCTCTCTGTTTCAACCTCTGTTGCTAACTATCTGTGCTTTTGGTAGTTTTTAAAGCAGACATGATCCATAGACATCCCAGACGGTGTAGAACTACTGATTGTCTTCCTCCCTTAGGAACTTGAAAAGTACCTTACGGTTAGATCCACATTAATTCCTCTGATGCCTGTGTCCACAGTATGTGATGGTTCAGCAATAGAAAATTACATTCAATTGCTTGAAGGCAACTGAGACCAGTAGAAACAGCCTAAAGTGTGGGGCTGTGGGTATGTGGAAAAGAAGGGGGAGGAAGAAAGCCCTTGTAGGGACTAAAGACACTCGCCTGTGTGGGAACCACCCAGTGCCCCCCTCTCCCCCTGCCCTCTTCCCTTATCTCCTGTGCCTAGGTCCTCCCGGGGCCCCTATTCTGTTCTCAGCACCTCCTCCATATCCAGTGTGGGATGCCGGAGAATGAGAACCTGGTACCAGGGGCTGCCCTTTGTCCATCCCCCGCCATGTGGGGTCAGTGGCTTCACAGAGCCAGATGCCCACCCCCGCGTGGAAAGCATCTGGCAATTTGCCCATGTCTGCTCACCCAGAGCACAGGAACCCTGACCAGACACAAGCTTTCTTCCACCCGACTCTTTCCCCTACACCCACAGCCCCACACGATAGTATTTAGGGACACTTTTGTATGTCCCTGAATAACAACTTGAAAGAAGATCTAGCGTACTTGATACTGAGGTTAGATATGCAAGTTAAATAGCCTGTATCTAGTTGGTGGAGCATTATCTAACCAGAATGTCAAGATATTCCTAAAGGTGCTGTAGTGGCATTTATATCTTGGAAGTTACCAATAGCTGTCTAATGAGACTCAAAGCCCACTCTATTGGAGGAAAATCATTTCTTGTATGGACACCCAGCCAACTACCCATGAGTAGTGAGATGCTGGATCTTGGAGGAGAAACCATTACTGCCACTTTCTGAAACCTGTATAATTTCTAGTTTTATTTAACACTTACCCTTCTACTCACAGATAAGTCTTCATCAGAGAAGCTTCCTTCTGCAACAGACAGATACCATCCTGCAAAAACACAACTGGTCAAAATAGAGGTACTAAATGACTATGAAGGGTGCATGCCCCATTGATACAACTATACTACAACTCCTTCACTTAGGACCAAGGAAACATTATGGAATAGGAGGCAGGAAGATTGTGATAGGCAGATGACCAAGAAAGTCTTCTATGGGATTGTGTATTCCATATGTCCAGGGAACTACATCCATAAAACTCCACAAGAGCTGAACAATAACCATTCCAGTTGATGTATCAATGGGGATAGGAGAAATGTCAGGAGCCCCACACCTAGAAAAACTACAGGCAATTAAATACTATTAAGAAGGAGTTTGGTCTTTCTCAAGAATGATCCCCCCACCCAACTGATTACCTAATATAAAGGAGTTTGCCTTAAAAATATATACACATAAACTACACTAAATTGATTTAGTAGGTTATACTTAGATATTTATTGCTGTGTGTGTGTGTGTGTGTGTGTGTGTGTGTGTGTGTGTGTATGTAAGTCTGTGTGTGTCAATAATAATTAAAGACCAAAAGACAAGGAATTGAAGGGTAAGATGGAAGTAGAAAGGGGAGTCATATAGTTGCATTTTAATTGAATATAAATTAATGTTTAATTTTAGAAAGACATTGAAAGTATTAATTTGACAGAGCTCCCTAAGCTAAGAGTGGGAGCACTTGAAAGCCACATGGTCAATGGGAGAATGAATACCCTTTTTGAAATTAGATATTTTCTTTATTTACATTTCAACAGTTATCTCCTTTTCTGGTTTCCCCTCTGAAAACCCCCTATCCTATCCCCCACCCCCCATCCCCACTCACCAACCCACCCACTCTCACTTCCCTGTCCTGGCATTCCCCTACACTGGGGCATCAAGCCTTCTCAGGACCAAGGGCCTCTCCTCCCAATTATGTCCAACAAGGCCATTGTTTGCTACAAGTGCAACTGGAGCCATGGCTCCCTCCACGTGTACTCGTTGGTAGGAGGTTTAGTCCCTGGGAGCTCTAGGGGTACTGATTGGTTCATATTGTTGTTCCTCGTATTACATCGTTGCACAATGCTATGAGCTGGAATATAGAATAATTTGTTTGGTCAATTTCATTTATTAAAGAAACACTTTTCAAAACATATATTTCATTTAAAAGTATATAGTCCTTTTGGAATTCCCTGCCCTGATATTTTTCTTCATTTCTTTTACAAAACCCTCTCTGCATAAGATTTTTATTACCCCAAAGATCCATTAATTATGCAAAAATTAAAGTATCAAGAGACAGAAGAGAAACTTCAAAACATGTGATGCCTGCAGCTAGTGATATAGCTTCAAGAATTTAATTTAAATATTTTGGTTCTTTTGGAAATTTTTATTGAAGTGCATAGTTGTTCTTAAAATAGTACAACCAGGAAGGTGGGGGGGATACAAAATATCCGGTGCCCTGTAAATACATACAAGCAATGTTCTGTTCATGATGGAAAATTCACTTCTCCTATGAACAGTTTACGAGAGAGGTATGCGACAGCACCTTTGATGGTTGAGCTGGGACCACCACACCTAGCTGTGTGTTTCTTTACACTGAATGAGCTTGTGTCCTTACATCATTTACATTTGCTGAATGACTTCCTGAACCATATCATGAATTAGTTGAATAGAGCCAAACTCTTATTTGTTTTCATTATTAATAGTTTGCACTTAATTATTGAGATACCAGTCTGCGACCGGAGCTGATGCTGTGCCATAACCCTCCATAGCCAAATACCACCAGGAGAGAGCTGGTCTCCCAAGAGTGCCCACAAGCCTGTGAGCAAAGGTTAAGACCACCACTTCTGCTCAGAGTGTCCCGCCCAGAGCCCTCAGGACACAGGAAAGGAGGAGGGAGCAGCCTGGGACAGTATCCTTCAAGTTTCTATTTGCGCCTGGAGCTGATCCTGTGCCACAGATCTCCATATCCAAATTCCTTCCAGAGAGAACTGGTCTATCAGGAGTACTGATGCACACACAGGCTTGCAGGAGGGATAAGTCAACAGTCAGGAACAGCAAGATCACCTAACACCAGAGATAACCAGATGGCAAGAGGCAAGGACAAGAATATAAGCAACAGAAACCAAGGCTACTTGGCATCATCAGAATATAGTTCTCCCACCATTGCCCTGGATACCCCAACACACCAGAAAAGCAAGACTCTGATTTAAACTTACATGATAAATGATGATGATAGAGGACTTAAAGAAGGAAATAAATTACTCCCTTAAAGAAATATAGGCTATGCCAGGGCCAGGAGAGTGGGTGGGTTTGGGATCAGGGCATGGGGACGGTACAGGGGACGTTCAGAATAGCATTTGAAATGTAAATCAAGAAAATATCTAATAAAAAAAGAATAATAAAGAAATATAGGATAACACAGGTTAACAAGTAGAAGACCTTAAAGTGGAAACACAAAATTCCCTTATTTCTGAGATACCTCCAACACACTAAAGCTACACCTGACAATTTTTATGGCTGTCTTTCCCAGCCCACTCTGGGTAGCAGCTCCAGCATTGCATCTTCCAGAAGCCTCCACACATCCCTTTCTATTCCTTTGTCCCACATTCTATACTTCCCTGGTATCATGTGAAAGATCACATATAAGTGTTTTCAAATTTCAGTATCACAATGTTCTAAATGACTGGTAGAAATATCTCAGATACCTGCATATTCACTTATTATGGTGTTTATAGTAGCCTGTGAAGGTGTGCTGTGTGCAGAGATATTATTATCTCTGCATTTGTGTTGTGGCTCTCTTGACCTTTAAAGCAGTCAATGTCATTCAGACTCTTTGACATATGAATCCCTGCTAGTTTTTTAGCTCATCTGACAGCTTGCTGCCCGCTTCACTGGTATATTTAGACACATCTCCCTTCTTTCTGAACATATTTATATGTTTTTCAAAATTTCCCTTTTGCACCTTCTGTCCAAGAACTACATTTTTTTTCTCCCAGAAATGTATAAATATTATATGTAAAGTATGTGGGAATACAGCACTGTTATCTCAGGAGTTTCTTCACGAGTCTTCTTTTACAAAACCAAGTATTATTTGGGGGGCTGATATACATCATGGACATCATAGCTCTCATGTGATTAAACTGATCACTCCATCCCATGGTCACTCATCTCACTGCCTCCCTATGTTAAAAGTGCATCATCCGCCTGAATCAAACTTACACATCTTCTAATCAACTCTTTCAAATTAAGATCCACTTCTTCCAGAAATATATTAGGTGTGAGAATTTATCATATTCCTATTATGGAGCAAAGATTAAAGGGGTGATATCAGTGTGACAAAATACACTTGAATCGGTGATTGTGATGCTCATATGAACTTAGAATTTCACTAAAATTTAAATGATGCAGTTCAGACAGGTAAGTTCCTGGGATGTAAATTATGTTCCAATTTGCCTGTTCTGAAAAATAAAGCTTGTGGTTGTTTCTTTCTTGCTCACCCCTTACTCATATCCCTTGCTTACTGCCATGTTACTCATCAGAGAATGTATCCCTGTCCTTTTTTGTCCTGCGGTGCCCTGCCCCGCCCTGCCCTACCCTGCCCCACCCTGCCCTACCCTGCCCCACCCTGCCCTGACTTGTTCTGTCTATAATCTTGTATTCTTTGGATTGCTAAGGCTGCTTGGTTTTTTTCCACTGCTATGAATTGCGGTCCTCATTTATTTGTGATCCACAATGATACTTCAGCATATAGTTAGATTAGTGTTAACTACATCGTGTTTATTAGCTTTGCTCTGCTGTTTAAGTAGCTTGTTTTTCTTAAAGTAATTGGAAGATAACGTAATTTAAATCTACCTCGTTGACATTATACTTCCCACAAGAAATCTGTACATTTTTTAAATCACAAAGTAGAAATAGTTCTTATAAAATCCAAAATCCAATAAATGCTGCTAACTTCATAACATTAGCCAATCATAAAACAGCATGCTGCACAGTTTTGTCATGAGCATCATGTAAAGGAATCATAAATAGGTATGCAATATTTACAATAGATGTTCATAGTTACCTATAGACAGACAGATGTGCTTATGTGAAAGAAAACACTACACCACTGCCCACATTAACTGCATGATTCTCTACTTGAGGGTCCTATGCAAAATATACTATTTTTTCTAAACTCAATCTTTTATCCTTGAAATCTGAGTTAGCGGGACCTATGATTGTGGTATTTTTTAAATGATTGAACTATTGTATGTTATTGTTTATATATTATTCTTGCAATAACATGTTAGCAAATAGAGGCTATTAGCTATGTGGATATTATCTTCTAAACTTTAACACATCAATAAAATGTGTATTGAATTACTAAAGAATCTAATTCTCAACTACTGAATTTCACTGTATGCAAACTCACATTTCTCCATGATAGCTGTAATATATATATATATATATATATATATATATATATATATATATATATACATGTAGCATAATTGTGGCCCAGATATTTTTGCTTGACAGTTTCATAAAACTCATTATTTTTATTCTCCAGCTAGTACACTGTTATACATTTCCTTTTTTGAGTATCCATATCTCTTCTTTCCTTGTGGTATTTTATTCTTTCTTGTTTAATAGTTTTATCAGCTTTGTTTTTAAATTTAAAACCATCTGTGTGAGTAATTGGGATTTTTCTTAATGTGTCTTTGCTCTATTTCACATAGATCAAGAGTACAGATTGTACCAATGAACTTAGAATAGCCTTCCATTGAGGATTTAATATGCAGGACTTGTGGGATAGATGTGTACTTTGATGAGATTGGTTTATCAAAGAAGATAACCCATGGGTTACTATATGTGTTCTCTTGTCTTTATAGTGACCCAGAAAACATATTGTAAGATGAAATCTTCTGATGTAGTCCATCTCATTATTTATAATATGGGCATCATTAACCTAAGTACAACACTTTAACAAAGCAAAACATAATTGCGGAAGTAGCGAGAATGAAATTTAATAAAATATAATCACTTAAAATGTTCACATTTATAGATAAATGGATATAAAGGCACTCAATAAATATTCACATATAAGATGATGACACATCCAGTCACTGAAACCTGAATAAAACCAGGAGCAGTATTGTGAAATAGGATGCAGTGTTTATTATTTCTCATAGAATGCCTACTATATACATTAATTTTTAACAATTTTGTAAGGACAGAATAGATTATATCATTCTTTTATTATTTAAATGAGGTAAAGAACACAATGTATCAGATAGCATTGTGAATTATTGCTAAGACATACTATTGAAGCAGACACCACACTGGAAATTCACAAACTACAAACTGTTCCTTCTAGCTGTTTTCTGAAGTTCGGGGACTGGAAAGTTCTCTGCCTTTGGGTTCAACCTCAGTTTTCACCACTCTTCTGTCACAGTCCTGTCTAACACTGGATTCTGCTAATAGTCACTAACGTCACATTTGCCCTGAAAGCAATTCTCTTCGCAGTAAAAGTTCACTACCAAAACACTACAGGTAATAAATTAAATCAATATTTTTAATTTGAATAAATTTTCCCTGACAAAGATTTGGCATTGGCCATTTCACAAACACTTAACCAGTTATTAGAAAAATCTAAAACGAAATAGGTGCTGACATACAGCTCCCTCTTGCCATTTACCTGTTTTACTTTAATTGACCTCAGTCTTTAAATCGATTTCGGTCCAAATCAGTTTTCAAATAACCTTTCACATCGCTTCTCCTCCATGTACTTCTGTCTTGGATAATTTAAGAAATATCTTTGCATTTGAACTGCCTTCCTCAGTTCAAATGACCTTCATATTAACTGTGAAATGTAATGTTTTGTATGCTCTAAACATGAGAGTTAAAGTCCTATGGAAAAACAGAACAAAGGAGGTCTGTAAATAATAATAATACCTTGCCTCAAAGAGTAAAATTCCCCTTAGGTGTATTCAGCCAAAACTATATGAGCTTGAGTCTCAAGATATATATGCAATGCGTTAGTCATCATCATATTAATCACAACACAGGAAACAATTGAAACATCACCAACAGATGAATACATTTACAGAAAATCAGGACCTGTAAATACAGAATAGTGGTATTAAACCTTGAAAAAAATGGAAGTGGTACTATTGGCTGTAACACAGGTGGAACTTGAAGCCATTATGCTAGGTGAATGAAGCCCATTGCAGAAAGGATATGAACATGCCTGAAAGAAAGCCAGCTAGTGTCTTTACTCTGTGGATTCCTCTTCAAACCTCTGCTTTTAGTTCCTCAATACTGACCACTCTCACCTACCTCCTTCCCAACCCTGTCTATTCTCCCTCATCCCCACAAATCTTTCTCTCATGTTAATGTCTATTCATTTCATTTTTCCAGCCACCAAGACCAGCAAGGGCCATTTTGACCATGGATTTGAAACTATCTATTTGAGCTTGGTGAGCTGAACAGAGTGTATGAAGCTCAACAGTGATTCCCTGTGTCCCAGTCTATCAATAGCCAATAGTTCAAAGGTAAAAGGTAGGACCTGTGAGCCCCACACAGACACCCCTTCAGCGACTGACTGTTGGTTTGGATAGTCTTTTGTGATCCCAGGGCAGTTAGTTTCCTTGATGTGAGTTGATGATTACAGTAATTAGTTGAGTTTAAGGGATCATGTTTTGTGATCCTTCACCCTATTTTGCAGCTCCTACATGCTTCCTACCCTTCTCTTCCTCAGTGTTTCCTGACTCTTACCAGAAGTATTATTCCTGACTTGTTTAGGGCTGTACACACACTTGTAGCTCAACTCGGAGAGGCACAAGTCATTACATTCGACACTGTCCACTGTAAGGAGAGGCTTTTCAGGCTGTATCTGGAGACCGTTTCCTTATGTCTATGGGCACAAGTGTAGATATAGAGAAAGCAGTTTACAGGCACGCCAATTTAGTTAACCATCATAAATAACCTTGCTGAATGGGATTAGCTCCTTGTTATGTCATTCTGCAAGTTGCAAACATCAGGGGAGAACTGATCATGGCTACTTGATCAGGGAAGAGATGTCTACAGAGAGGCCACAGAGCATAGTTCTGTAGTGAGTTAACAAGAGCGCTATCTAGTTGGAGGTGACACATACAAAAATTTCTACATAACGGCACATACTTAGATTGTGTTGACAATAGCTTCTTACAATATTACATAATTTTCTAGTTACTTTCTATTATTTAAAAAATTATGTCATCTCCCCAAATCTACAAATGGGGTTTGATGTATATAAAAACAAAAACAAACAAACAAGCATTTTCCTACTATTGCTAATGCTAAGAAAGATATGTTCCATATTAGTTGTTTTCCTCTTGTGATAAACATTATCTTATATGTAGTGTTGATCAAAATGTTATGTTTTGAAAAGAAGCTTGGGCATGCAAAGAATAAATGACACCCAGTAGGAAAGGGAGTTTATAAGTGAAGGAGGACTTATCACTGTAATGACAGCTGTTTAGTTTTGTGATTTGTCACAATAGAAATTGTGTGTGTGTGTGTGTGTGTGTGTG
>NC_034611.1:45148339-45196755 GCF_900095145.1 Mus pahari
GTGTGTGTGTGTGTGTGTGTGTGTGTGTGTGTGTGTGTGTGGTGATATTCGTATCACTATAATGAACCTTTCAAATAATTAAACAACCAGGGTTTAGAGCTCACAGGGGTATATCAGTTCACAGACAGGTGGTCTCTAATGCTTTGATCTCTGGTGGGTATCCTCCTAGTAAAAATGAGGAATATATGACAGAGTGATATTCTGCCCATGATCAGGAAATAAATGAGATACCAGAAAAGAAAGAACATAGTCATAGAGTCCCCTTTGGAATGTATACTGACTGGATAACCAAAGCTGTCCAAAAGGTGTCTCTGCTACAATCATTAACAAAATCATCTCTCCAGAGTCAAGCTTTTCAAACCCTATACTTTTGGGATACACCCAGCATCTGAACACTATGATACAGCAGGTAACGTTCCATCCTATTCTTCAACTTCTCGGAAATGGTTAAGTTAAAGGATGACTTTCTACAGTCATTTGATGTCCAAGACCTTTTTAAAATGTGATCTGAATTTGAAGTAGGCATCTCCTGTCGTGTCTTCATTTCCCTTCTTGTGGTAAATCGATTTATCAACCTGAAAAACCTAAAGTCACCTGGGGAACTGCGTCCATAACGTTAGCTCTTAACTAAGTCTCTAGGAAATGTTCTTGATTTCAATGATTGATGTTAGAGGGTCCAGCCCATTGTGGCTGGTACCATCCCTGGGCAGGTGGCCCTGGTTTGTGAACCAAAGCAGGCAAAGCAACCCATGGGGAGCAAGTAAAAGAAATAAGCTTCAGATCTTCCTTCTAGACCTTTGCCTCTCTTAAGCTCCTGCTTGGCTTCCCTTAGTGATGTACAGTGTATTAGAAAGACATACAAGAAAAATAGGCCCCTCCCTTCCCAGGTTGCCTTTTCATTGTGCTGATCATAGCAATAAATAATGAACAAAGAAATCTAGAGTCCTTCCCTTACATCAGATCCTGTGCTACGGTCAGAGTCTGCAAGGACAAGGTATTTATTTATTTTTAGCAGCATCTCATGGTACCCAGTTGGGTAGGTCCACCTCATCTTGGCACAGCTTCCAGCTCAGTCCACCCCCATTTCTCTGCTGCACATTCTGCAGCACTTGACTTTTGGGATATTTTGTGTATTCTCCCATATGTTCAGCTGTATTTCTGGGACACTTGCAAATGAGCTGATACATGTAAATGCTGTAGGCCTTTGAGTTTATACATAATGCAGTGTTGTCAAGTATAAAAGAAGCAGCTAAATACAACTTTTGCAAAAATATTAAATACGCTTATCAACAGGCAAGTGTTAAACTCTATTAAAGTTGGACATTTTTTTTAAAGGAAAGTTTAGTCATTGTCCAAGACTCACTAAAAATGGCTTTCTCCTGGTGACTGTGGTACTGAAATGAAAATTTCATGAGAATAGAATAACATACAAATGCTGCAAGCTGAGAGGTGCCATTTTCTCCTTCATGTCTGAAAAGGCAACAAAATCAGATGGGATTAAAGTACCCAACACTCACATATATGGTAGAATAGAAATTCAGACCCTGTCAAAGGGATGGGTCTAGTAAGTTCTTACTATGACTAAGATAATCTAATGGAAACAACTTTAGGAAAGTCGTTAATATTAATTTGCAATAGCTATTTTGAGCTATTGTATTTGTATTTGTTTCTTCTACTTCCTTAGAGATGCAAATTTTCTTTCTGTTTTCTCTTTTCTGCTTCAAGTGTACTATGGCTAGAACTATATCACTTGAAGTACTTATTTTTGTGCCGTGGCTTCTCATTCTCTTCAAGTTCCAGAAAATACCAATGAAAATGTTTCCTTAGATAGCCTTCTCAATTTATCCTGTGGAATAGTAGTTCATCAAGAACAGATTAAATTCTGATGTCATTTACTTCTCAATTTCTTCCAATACACAGAATTCTCCAGAAGATATTTGTTGGGTTTGGGTTTTATTTATTTATTTGTTTATTTGTGTTTGTTTATTTATTTATATATTTTCTATATTTATATTACTTCAAATGTTTTCCCATTTCCAGGTCTCCCCTTCAGAAACTCCCTATCCCATGCCCCCTCCCTGCCTCTATGAGGATGCTCCCCCAATCAACCACCCACTCCTGTCTCCCCACCCTGGCATTCCCCTATACTGGGGCATCAAACACCCTCAGGCCCAATGGCTGTTCTTCCTACTGACATCCAACAAGGCCATCCTCTGCCACCTATGCAGCCAAAGACATGGGTTCCTCCATGTGTACTCTTTGGTCGGTGGTCCAGTTGCTAGGAGCTCCAGGATGGGGGATTTGGCCAGTTGACACTGTTGCTCCACCCACGGGGCTGAAAAACCCCTCAGCTCCTTCGGTTCCTTCTCCAACTCCTCCGTCAGGGACCCAGAGCTCAGTCCAATGTTTGGCTGCAAGCATCTGTCTCTGTGTTTGTCAGGCTCCGGCAGAGCCTCCCAGGAGACAGCCATATCAGGCTCCTGTCAGCAAACACTTCTCAGCACCCACAATAGCATCCTGGTTTGGTGATTGTATATGGGATAGATCTTCAGGTGGGACAGTCTCTAGGTGGCCTTTCTTTCAGTCTCTGCTCCAAACTTTGTCTCCGTATTTCCTTCTGTGAGTATATTTTGTTCCTTCTTCTAAGAAGCACTGAAGCATCCACACTTTGGTCTTCCTTCTTCTTGGGCTTCATATGGTCTATGAATTGTATCCACCAGCCAAAGAGTACGCATGGAGATACCCATGGCTCTAACTGCATATGTTGCAGAGGATGGCCTTGTAGGTATCAATGGGAGGAGAGGCCCTTGGTCTGAAGGCTCCATGCCCCAGTGTAGGGAGAAGCCAGGGTGGGGAGGCAAAAGTGGGTGGATGGGTGGGTAGGAGAACACCCTCTTAGAAGCAAGGGGAGGGGGATGGAATAGGGAGTTTCTGGGAGGGGGACCAGGAAAGGGGATAACATTTGAAATGTAAACAATGAAAATATACAATTTAAAAAAGAAAATAAACAATAGGAGTAAGCTCCTGGCATTGCGCATCATCTTCCTAGGCATGGCTTATGAGCCAGTCTTACAGTACTTGGCAGGGATTACCTTCTGTGAAAGAAGCCCTAATCTTACGAGAGAGAAGTCTGTTGACTCACATAACAATGATGGTATCGTTGCCTAGACATACTTCTTACTTGAAAATTGTATTTTTCAAATTAATATATTTTCACTTCACTGATCTACAACAGCAGTATTCTAAGCAGCATCTAGAACATAACTACTTGAATAATGTTAATATCAATATTCCTTTTATTATAATTCCATTTTGGCTCATTATAATTTGTTTTCTGACCATCCGCAGATAACTGTTGAGTTTTGGAGTAAAATTAACCCTTCTTCCATGTGGCTGCTTTCAAAGACACTTACTAATATGTACATGTGTGCATCACATTCCAGGAGCTATCGATGGCAATTGCCAGTAAATCACAGCAAATTTGCCTCCAAATTTGTTTACAATCATTATCAGGAACAAACCATATGTCTTGGGATTCCCAGTGCTATGAAGAGACACCATGGCCAAAACAACTCTTAATAAAGGGAAACCATTCAGTTGGGGCTGGCTTACAGTTTCAGAGGTTCAGTCCATTATCGTCGTGGTGGGAAGCATGGCAGCGTGTAGCCAGGAGAAGGAGCTGAGAGCTCTACATTTTGACCTGGAAGAAGACAGAAGACTCTCTTCTGCAGACTGCTCGGAAGAGGATCTCTTCTGGACGACACAGAGGTGGAGCTTTCAAAGCCTATCTACAGAGTGACCCACTTCTTCCAACAAGACCACATCTATTCCAACAAGTGTCACTTCTCATGAGCCAGTCATATTCAAAGCATCACACCAAGTGTGCATCATTAACCAACACTCACGTTTTATCTGATGATGAGGGATAAAATGAGTTCTGTCACTATTCCTCTATCCTTTTGCCTTGCCTGCTGAGAGGGTTACAGTGTCTGTGTAGCCAGTGTCAGGATGCCATTGTTCTTACTGTCACTTTCCATGAAACCAAAACTTCAAATACAAAGTAATTTAACTTGTTTATAAAGATTGTATGTTTTTATGTTAATTTTACTTTATTAATTAGATTTTAGCTTTATATAAAGATACACAAAACTGCACATTAATAGAGTGACTTTTAATATACATACATATTGTATAAGAAAGATTTGTAATATTTAAATATAATGATATCAACCTAAAATGATATTATAAGAACTTTGAGGGGATTTCTTTTTTGGAGGGGAGGGTGGTTTCGAGACAGGTTTTTCTGTATAGCCCTGGCTGTCCTGGAACTTACTTTGTAGACCAGGCTGGCCTCGAACTCAGAAATCTGCCTGACTCTGCCTCCCAAGTGCTGGGATTAAAGGCATGCGCCATCATGCCCAGCTTGAGGGGATTTCTTAACCTATTATATGTGTGTGGACTTGAGTGCCTGTATGAGTGGGAGCATCCATGAGTGTGTGTGTGTGTGTGTGTGTGTGTGTGTGTGTGTGTGTGTTTGCATGCTCATGCATGTGAGCACACTTGCTATGCCTGCATGCATGTCTGTGGATGTGTGTTCCTGTGTATGTGTGTGTACATCTTTTAAAGCAAAATTAATCATTTTCTTTACCATGTTCTCTCAGCACTATAACACATATTTATGAATGCAAAAATATGGATCATATGAGGCTGAGCCCACTTGGCTGAAACTCAATATGGCTGAATGTTATATCACTTGCCTATCTGATTTGGAGTTCTGGTTTTGATGTATGGTGAAACAAAATTCTATCTTCAACAATTACCAAGTGGTGGCATATCTCTATAATTTTAGCACTTGGTTAATGGGAGCAAGAGGATCACAGGCTCACACCTAGTCAGTGAGAGTTACATAATGAATCTCAAACAAACAAAAGGAAAAAAGCTGGAAAGTAAATGTGACATAAACTACCATGTTAAATTTTCCGTCAGCGACAATTCATACTGAGAAAAACTGATGGATACTTGAATATCTTGCTGCTGAAAACAAATGCTTACCCTTAAAAAATTGTTTCAGTTCTTAGAATTACTCCAACATTGTTCCATAAACTTTCAGTGTCATTTCATTTGCATACTTTTATTGAAAGTAAATTTCAAATGTACTTTCCCAAAGGCAAGCACTGTTATCATTTAAAAGCTGATTTAAACCCTATCCATGGAGTTGATCTCTGAGGTATAGGCAGATATTTTTTTTTTTTTCTGGGAAATGCTTTGCTGGAAAAATGCCTACAGACACATGAAAGGACAGAGCATGATATGAAGTTTCAGATCTAGCAATCTTGCCTGATGAGATACACAGAAAAAAAATCCTGAAAATCTCCAACATATTTTTGCTTCTATTACTATGGCTGATAACCATCAGTACATTCACTAGGACGTTTCACGTTGTCAGGGAAAAATATACAGAAATCCATATTTTATCATCATATAGAAGAATAGATTGTTCCCTTAAACTCCTAAGAAAATAACCTGGGGTAAGTTATAGATTATGCATAAGTTTTTCCAGACATGAGTTTTTAAATAATATCTCTATAATACATGAATGAGGTAAATACTTTCTTATTTTAGTCCAGAGGATGTCAATCATAAATAGTTACAAATACACTCAAAATTAATCATAATGCACTATTTCTCTTATTGTAAATTTTTAACAACTCACAAAACAGTTCATCTTTGGATCTTTTTGTTTAGATCTAGGCATGATATGATGCATTTGAAATAAGGATTGAATGTTATTTTTAACTGATTTAATTGTTTTCTGTAGTGGTTTCCATATGTTGCAAAGAGCAGTTACTTGATGAAGAACACTTCAGAAGCCGTTACCAATCAAAACACAGCTTTGTGGAGCCCTCTCCCATTAGATACATATACAAGAACCATATAAGGTTTAGGGACGAAATCACAATCACGTGTCTACATTTAAGAGTGTTAGGGTTTTTTGTTGTTGTTTCAAGACTTTGTAAAAGTTTATTTTTTTTTTATGAGAATGGTACACATGCTTAAAACAAAACATGGTATAACATCTACATTTCCTCCTCTGATAACTCTGTATATTTTGCTGTGATGCTGTTAAATATTTAAAGCACTATAATTGTTATTCTCTTGTATAATCAGTTTCTTTAAAAGCTGCAATTATCATGATTATCCTTAATAACACCCCTCCAAAATAATTACTTATCTAAAATTAACACAGTGTCACTGATTGTTATTAATATTAACATTGTATACCATTCAATATTGCTTTGCTTTCAAACTATCATTCTCTATATTGAATGTGCCCAAAAGACTGAGTTGAAAGAATAACTGTAGATACACAGTTACAATTGGATACTTATGTATCAGTTATTGATAGCTTACAATTAAACAATTATAAATAATTATAATTATATAATTGTTTTACAAATACATAAAACATATGTAAATGAATCAAACAATTAGTAAGAGTAGGTTGATAAAAACAGCACTATCAAACAACTTAAGCCATTTGACAACCATAGAATGTTCCATCTGATAAAATAAAATGAGTGCATACTCAAACTCTTGTAAAACATCATGATGGTAAAAATACTCTCAGTAATAAAATAAAACTCATACCTCAGGTAACTATAACACAATATTTTTCAGGCTAAAATAGACCTAGAAATCAAAGCCATCACCTCCCTTCCATAACGAATGAGAACAAAGTACAAATTGATATATATTTTTTATTTTTTTTAAAATTGGATATTTTATTTACATTTCAAATGTTATCCCCTTTTCAGGTTGGTTTCCCCTCTGCAAAAACCTTATCCAAATTCCCCCTTACCCTGCTTCTATGAGGCTGCTCGCCCACCCACCCACGCACTCCCACCTCACCTCCCTAGCATTCCTTTACACTGGGCATCAAGCCTTCCAAGGACCAAGGGTTTCCCCTCCCATTGATGCCAGACAAGGCCCCTTGGGCTCCTTCAGTCCTTCCCCTAACTTCTCCACTGGAGTCCCTGTGCTCAGTCTAATGGTTGGCTGCAAGCATCTGAGCATCCACAATTGTATTGGTAGGCAGTGAGGTAGGAGTTGGTGGGGGTGGGGGTGGGGCATACAGAAGCAGTGTAAGGGATGGTGGGATATAGGGTTTGCACAGGGGAAACCAGGAAAGGGTTTGAAATGTAAAGTAGCTTAGAGAGGCAGAGAAAGCGCACAGCTGACCTTCTTCCATATCTGATAACCCCAAAGGAAGTTTTTCTCCATGTTTCAAAGATCTCACAAACTCAATGCCCTTCCCCTCTACTTCCTGTTCATTTTCGTATCCTGACTTCCTTTTACTCCGTTTTTTGTTTGTTTGTTTGTTTGTTTGTTCCTTTGTTTGTTTGGATTTTTTCCTATGTTTGCTCCCTGACAACTGGTTGCTTGCTCTGCTCAGCTCTTCACCTGTGGTTGCCTTTATTTAATCCTGTTTACAAATAAGCAGAAAGCACTTGGATTAAAGGTTTGTGGTAAGGTTCAGCTGGACCATGACTAGAAACAGATTTTTTTTTTTCAGTAAATAACATGATCTCAGGTTCACAGTGTGATCAGATATCCTGCAATAAGTTTGCTTTTGGTTTTAATCATATTTTAATTTTAAAATACAGTGCTATTATTCTATTTCTAGACTAACTAAACTTTCACTTTCCATTATATAATCACGAGAAAAGCCCCAAAATAATTTGAACTCTCATGTCCAGAAAACAGAAGCAACCACCAGTCATGGGATGAAGACAAGCTAAGCACATAGCCCATCTTTAACAACTCCTTGCCACTATTACAGCAAGACCATCTCTTTTCTCAATAAGCGCTAAGTGTAATTTTGATCCCTATTGCTTTCTGCGGTTATAGAGAAAGCAGGCAAACACTGAATCATCCTATGTTTATATCCTCAGCTCAGCTGAACCAGGCAACACTGTGTTTCATTTCGGCCAAACGGCAAATGCTACAAACAAGTGTTTCTTTCTGTCTGGTCAGAATTGTTTTCTGTTCCTTTGTGATTTTTGTTAGAGAATGTTCTGTGTAGGATTGTCCCCAAACCACATTAAAATGCCGTCTTGTGTTCCTAAGCACAAGAATGATGTGATGTGCATTGAAGAAAAACTACATGTGTTAGACAAGCTTTGTTCAGGCATGAGATATACCGCTGCTGACTGGGAGTTCGATGCTAATGAATCAATCATATGGTACAAAGGCGAAGGAATCAGCTACATCACACAGAGACAGGGGAGTTCAACCTTTCTCCACAAGGGCTGGCTTACCCTCTTTAAAGGCAATGGTGTGTGAAAAATAAACTTGCAAGTGACAGAGGTTCAAAAGCTGCAGGTGATTTTTTTTAGTAACACCTGTTTGGTAAAAGAGGAGAAAGGGTATGTGGAAGAGAAAAATCTGTTTTGTAACAATGTCAACAACTGAATCTTAAATGCAATTAGCATTTTGGTTAACTCTCCTGGCTAGAACCAAATTGTATGTTTCCTCACAAAGTAATAGCTCAAAATTCATGCATGCAGTGAACGTGCTGACTTTATTATAAACTCAAAATCCTATAAAAAAAATGAGCATTCACCCTTTATTTTAGCTGTGGTTCATCTGATCTACTTCTTGACAATAAGACAATCTTCTGTCTTTTAATCACAACTTGATTTTCCAAAGAGTAAATCTGTTGAAATATTCTAATTAGAGTACTTTGAACATCTAATGGACAGCATTTATTGTTATATTTTGTGAAAATATATTAAATGGTTGCTTAATCCATCAAGACTATGCCCTTTGCATTGAAATAAAATATTTCTGGTGTTGCCTTGACAACATAGCACATTTTCCTAGTTTTGCATTCAGTCGAGTATCACAGATGTTTACTCTTACTCAAGTAGCCTCAGTTACATTGTGTGAGTGCTGCATTGCCCTCTGCCAGTACAACTGATGACAAAGCAAAAGGTGACAGAAGTCTTTTGGGTTGCAAATAGGAAGACATAATCTGGCTTAGCATAGCTAGTCACACGTAACTGGCACTCAATTTTCCGGATCACTCTCACAATAATCTGTCCTTGCACTCTGACTCTGCCGGGGCTTTGAAGACTTTTGCCTTCTAGCAAGTGGACCCACTACTATTGATTCTATTATTTAGCTATTTTATATCCCACGTTAAGACTTTAAAATGTTTATGATTTATGCACCTCATTCTAAATGTATCTAGAGTATGTTCTATCTTGCAGGAAAAAATGGCCTTTTCTTCAATAGAAATCTCATAAATATAAGATTTGGGGTTTTTATTAACAGAACCAGAGCTTCCAGAGAGTACAAAGATTTACGATACTGTGATAGGAATAAAACGCTATGTATAGAGGGGAAAAAAAAAAGTCATTTTAATTCATAGGCCACCTTCTGATTTAGAAAATGCTCAGGAAACTTGTGAACATAATAAAGAAATGGACTTGTCTGAGACTACATCACTCCCTGATAGCATTTCCCTAAAAAAATAATCCAGTTATGAGAGCTGACTTTCTGCTACTTAAGCAGTGTAGCTACATGTAAAGTTGCCTGTGTCTAGGATACCTAAGTAGAAAATCCATCATCTCCAGGAATATTGACCTTAGAATAAGGATGAAGTGATCATACTGTCACATGAGGAAATGATCATTAATGTTATAAATTATTTTTATGCATAATTATTTTGTAGCAAAATTGATTTTGCTAGAAAAAATAAAGAGCTCACTGCCATATTGTAATAGTGATTTAAATCTGAAAGCCTTACCTATTCCCATTCTAGCTCCCAAATAATTGACACAAAGACCTATTAAGTTTATTAACAAGGTTTAATCACCATGAGTATACAGATATTCATCTATTCTAAACATCTAAGCTATCTATTTTCCAGCTACATGATCCTTTACCTTCAGTCTGAGTTTCATTCTGTCTCAAGCTTGTCCATATGCATCCTATTGGAGAATCCCTTGGCCATCTGCTCACCACAATTCTTCCTGGCTCGGCCTCATGGTCTCTCTCCTTTCTATTCTTGTGGTCTTTTTCTGACTTCTCTCTCTACCTCAGATCCCTGGTTGGGATCACAAATCCAGCCTTCTTTTTTCCCTGCTTATCTATAGGATGATTAGCTATTTATTAACCAATACAAGATAACTGGAGAACATTTAATACATCATGGATATAGGATATGGTTCAATATTCATGACAATGATATCCTCCAGACTGTAACCAGATCTCTGGACACAGAAATAATTCGGATCTAAGTATACAGTGTACTAGACTAATCCTTAACCCATCACTTACATATTTTGAGGCAAGGGAGCATGGTAAGCAGTTGGGAAAGGACAGTGCTGGACAGAAGGTATCACTTTTAGGTTCTTTCATATTGTTTTTAAAAGAGGACTTTTACATCATTCCTTCTTTGTCACTGAATTTCTATACCACAGCCTCTTTCAGTAACACAAGAGTGTAATCATAGGCACTTACATTAGAGAGATGTGTATGGACATATGCCACTCTGGATAAATGATGAGTACATTCACTATGATAAACAGTTAATATTGATAAGCAGGAATTTCAAACATAGAGACATATTAATAGCTATGGTTTTAGGATTCACTCAGAGAGACAGAACCATGAGGAACCAATCCAGTAGAGTATGGATATGGATTAAATGATAGAAGGTTTAGGGAGATGTAAAGCAGTCTGAGCCATATCCAGTCTTATTCAGCTTCAGTGTCATCCTTTAATTATAGAAAATCAACAGCTAGGAAGAAAACATGAGCACATTTTAAAGAATGCATGGAGCTTCTACAAAAGGCAAGTTTGTATTAATAACTTACAAATCTTCACCTTGGGTAATGGAAAGCAAGAGCACTTTCTCATGAAACTGCCTAAACAGCTGGATCAGAGCTTCCCAAAGCTGAACATAAAAGCACTGCAGGCCCAGCTCCTAGAACATACCCAGCCACATATGTGATGAAGAACCCCAGATAGCAGAGGACACAGTCTCTCCCTCTGCTCCACATTGTAAGAATATAGTTTGTGTGGGGTGTGCTGTGTTATCCCATTTTTAAAATGCCTGGTCAAGATGTTCCCTGAGATGAAATGTTCAGTGTTTTAACTACTTACAGATGTAACGTTGGTGTGAACAGTGACATTTTGTTTATTATTCTCATCGCAGTGTTATGTATTGAAAGAACTGCTGAGCTAAAATTAAAATATCGCCAATTGTTTTCTGTTGTGTTACATATTTAATGCTAGCAGCTCCTTTATAAGCAAGTCTATTGTAGATAAACTGTTCCATTTTGTATAAATGACTAATGTAATAGCAGGCATGGTATTTCTTGATTTCTCACCATTTGCTATCTTTAAAGTTTTGAGTGGGTGGCTTCATGAAGATGTTTCTAAGGCATTATTAAAGTTTGTTCCATATTTTAAATAATAAACTGCAAATCACAGTGACAATGACCCAAGCCAGGAAGAAGGGGAGGTTGAGGCAGAACCTCACCTATTAGTGCCATGAGTGTGCCAACTTGCAGATGCTTAGCTTCCATTTTCAGGCATACCTCAGCCAGATTTTCTCCTCTTACATAAGACTGTATCCACTTATGCAGTCCAGAATGGCAACAAAAGCAATCATTTCTACAATTATAGAATGGTAGCTGTGCAACAGAAAAGCAGTATTTTTTTTGAAGTTGCTTCAAAGACAACTAAACACAAATGTAAAAAATAAAAGGTGTGTGTGAAATTTCCCCGTATAATTAGTTCATGTGGTTAATCACAGAACATACTTTACAGACCCATGTTATTACCTATTCTTTACCAGTCAAAGTAAATGATTACTTAATTTACTATCAGGTTTAGAATCATGACTGATATATGTTCAGTAACATGGTAATCACAGTATTGCATGCACAATGTGCTTCTTTGTGTATATTTTGTAAGTGAGGGGAGAGGCATCCATAATACACAATACAAAAGTCCTAGAATCACTGAATTTAAACAGTAATCTTTCTACATCACTGTTATTTACCTATTTAGCATTCTTTAACTCCATTCATTTTTTACTCTTGCATTTTCAACCTTGGCAAAGCATTTATTATCATAACATAATGTCTTTCCCTCATCCATACAGCACAGAGTCCTTCACACTCTGCTTTAAGTGGCTTACAGTCACAACGAGACTGAATACCATGTTAAAAATTGCTTTATATAGCTTCAGGGTTTTTTTGTTTGTTTGGTTGGTTGGTTGGTTGGATTGGTTTGGTTTGGTTTGGTTTGGTTTGATTTTTGTTGTTATTGTTGTTGTTTTGTTTCATTTTGCTGGATGAAGCTCAAAGGATTTCCCTAAATTCAAGATTGATACCAAGAACAAAGTAAGAACTTGGCTAAAGTATATTTTGGAGGTTTATGTGGTTTGGGAGGTTTTTGTGTTCTCTTGACTTTAGTTTCCCCCCTCCAGGAAAGTTCTCTCTTTATACGATAACTATAACCTAACTTTATATGAAGTTTAATGATTTATACTAAATCTGATCTTCTACAATTAATAAAATGAGATTGACCAAGAAGTAATCTAGATTATTTTTCACATCATTGATTTCTTTAAAAATTCTGAGTATATAAAAATTAATTTTAAAATGACCATGTCTTTATAACATGGTTGTCTGCATCTTTTTAAATGCTGTTTAGAATATACATTTTTATTGAATTGAAAATAATCTTTCTTTTTCTCTCATATAATACATCCTTACCGCAGCCTCCTCTCCTTTCAGTCCTCCACTCCAGAAGCTCACTCCTTCTCCGTTTCCCTTCCAAAAAGAGCAGGCCTCTCAGTGATAGCAACCAAACTCAGCATAAGAGAATGCAGTAAAACCAAGCACACACCCTCGTATCAATGTTGCATAAGCAGCCCAGTAGTAGTTACCAGGTCCCACAAGCAGGTAAAAGTAGGATACATCCACACTTCCATTGCTAGGAGACCAACAAAAACCCCCAAAGATAAAGAATCACAGATGGTTGTAGAAGACGTGATACGGGCGCCAGGATTGGCACTTTAGTCTCTCTGAGCCCTTGTGAGCACTCCTTAGTTGATTCTGTAGGCTGCGTTCTCCTGACCCCTCTACCCATTACAGTCCTTCCTTCAACTCTTCTACGGGCTCTGTACACATCAGGCACACAGACATATGACAAGTTGTTATATCTCACTTATCTCTTTAGTCATTTTAAATATCATATGAAACTACATATTACATTCTATCATTCAGTGGATTTTGATAGTAAATTTTACTGAAAAAATTGTTTAGTGACAATTTTATACATGTATATAATGTATTCTGGTTACTCTCTCTTCTATACTATACTCTATTTTGATGAGTAGTTCTGGTAAACTCTAGCTTATTTTTTTCCTAGTATGTTTTATAAGCTATGGTCACACAAATTATCTATCTATCTATCTATCTATCTATCTATCTATCTATCTATTTATTTTCTTGCCTAACAGTTTAAAAAAACTCAACCTCTCAAGTCTGCTTCTGAAAAAGAAAGGCAGTAAGAATTTAAAAATACAGCCGGGCAGTGGTGGCCCATGCCTTTAATCCCAGCACTTGGGAGGCAGAAGCAGGAGAATTTCTGAGTTCGAGGCAAGCCTGGGCTACAGAGTGAGTTCTCGGACAGCCAGGGCTATACAGAGAAACGCTGTCTTGAAAAAACAAAACAAAAACAAGAGAGAGAGAGAGAGAGAGAGAGAGAGAGAGAGAGAATTTAAAAATACAAGGGTCTGAAGATATGTCTTCTGGATTGGGAAGCAAGACACTATAGCATCAAGAGCACATCCTAGAGATACTGGAAAGGATAAGATATTGTGTATTTTTATAATAGATTGCTAGGAAAAACTAATTGTGCTATTTGTAACTTAAAACTGTAATATTTAGATGAAATAATTTCTTAAAATTATAAACACATCACCTGAAACTTGACCCTTTGGAAGTTTGCATGAGGCTACTATGAAGATTTTTTTTTTCTATTTGATATCATTTTTATAAAAGTAATAAAACAGTTGATTATGCCGTTGTAAGCTAAGATATAGAAAAAAATCTGCTAAAGCAAAAATCTACAGTTCTCTCTGAGGAAAAGAGAACCAAGTCTGAAGCTTGAAGTGAGTGATGGAAAGGAGGAAAGAACAGGAAAGGCAATCTCACATTTCGGGGATGCTTTCTGCTGCCTAATTGTATTTAACTTAGAAAGTAAAACTTAAAGGGAAAGCCACTAACACTTTCAAGAAGAAAACAGCAGAGAATTAAATTCCAGGAGCAGAGATACTTCTAAGCTCATGTCCTCAGGCCAATACACAAACCAGACTTACAATGCACAATACTGAGCTGTACTCTAGTTTAATGCTTATGTAATGCTTAAAGAAGCCATATTCTTGAGTCATGGATAAACGAAGCTGGTACTTCCAGGAGGCTTCGTCTCTACCGACTAACTTGCAGAGTGCTGGAAGGTGCTGACAAATACGCAGAACCTGTACAAGGCCAAGGCCGAGCAAATTCCAGCATAGCTATGAGAGTTCACTAGAAAATCCCCCTGATGTAGAGCTATTGGCAATCAATAGATTTCTGGGAGACATACACATTTTTTCCTAATAGTGTGTCCCCTGCTAAGTTGGCTACTCTCCAAGGGAAGATCTCATACCCAAGAATATTTGAGCAGCACAGATTAGTCCTAGGGAATTTCAGTTTTAAAATGGACACAAATTTTGGTGGGTGGGGAAGAGGAGGATGGATCTAAGAAGTATTAGGTCATTATGATCAAAATACATTTTATTTTAAATAATTTTCAAAGGGTGCTACTAATTAATTTTTTCAGAAAATTATAATAATGCTTTAGGTCATACTATTTGAAATACTCCAGGTTGTTTATTTTTTATAGGTAGAAAAATCTACAGAAATAAATTAAATCTTGACCTGTATATGATTTCTATTCTAATCATCAAGAAGTGATTCTACTACATTGTTTTTCATGACAGAATAAAAAACAGGCTCTTCCCTGAAGAAGAGCAAATCATTCAGTGGGAAGAAACAAACCATGGTCTGGATCATGTCTGGATCATTTAAAAAAACAAATAAAGGCTGCTTATTAGTTGGGATGAAAACATGAACAGGAGGAGGCAAGCTACTACGGTGTGAAAAATATTAGATGCCACATTGTATCACATCCTATAGATCATTGAACTCCTTTTGTTTTCACTTTTGAGTAAGAAAGAAGTTTCTAAAGTAACAAAATGGCACTAAAGTTATTCAAAGGGTAAGTCCAGCTGATAGGTTGAGAACAAACAAACAGAAGCCAGGAGGGAGCACCTGAAATGATGCAGAGACAACAGTTCGTAGAGAGTCAAGTTTCATCAGCTGTTTTCCTGATTCTCAGTTGGGGCTGCTCAGCTGTGTCTTGAGCTGAACCAGTAAACGCCCTCTCTGCATCATTTCATGGCTCAGAGACAAATTCAGAAATGGCCTCCTCTGCTTAATGTATTTGTAATTTCCTATACTGGAAAATTGTTTCTCAAGGGAAGATTTGCTTTGAGCCATGGTGGCTGTACCATATGCTTTAGCAATCCACAAACAATAGCAACTAATTATTATTCAGTAACTGCTATCATTACAGAAACTTTAAGGTTGGTATTTAAAATGATCTCAGTGATAACAAGGATTTTGAAACAATTCAAATGCTGTCTGCTATCTACTGAAACCCGTTCTAAAAAAGTGGAATTTTCAATGTGACTTTTAAACAAGAACTCTGGGCAGTGGTGCTCCTTGGACACACAACTGATTTTAAGGATCATTCATTTAATCTGTCTGCTCTCATTTGAGAATTACTCAACAATGGTCATCCTCTTTTACCACACAATGACTTTTTTGAGCCCAAACTTCTGAAGCTAGATTTTAAACATATAACAACAATTTTCTCTTCCAAAAAGGAGAAATACATTGAAAAGTAAGACAAAGAACATGTTGGGACAGTAATTCTCTATCTTTTATAGAAAGGGGAAATTTTGAATAGTATATGTTCTGAGCTCTATATTAAGAGATGATAATTTTGAAAACTGTAAAAATGACTAAAGTACATTTATATAGTATTTCTTTAAGAAATATTGAATTAAAGAATGTTTAATTTGTTACAGGAAACAATATGTAGGAATTAGTCATATGTAATGAATATGTAGTTCATAATTTTCTCATTATTAGAAATTAAATTATAGGCAGGTGTGGTGGCACACGCCTTTAATCTCAGCACTTGGGAGGCAGAGGTAGGCAGATTTCTGAGTTCGAGGCCAGCCTGGTTTACAGAGTGAGTTCCAGGACAGCCAGGGCTACACAGTGAAACCCTGTCTTGAAAAACAAAAAAACAAACAAACAAACAAAAAAAAAAAAAAAGAAAAGGAAAGAAATTAAGTTATTAACATCATAATACCTTGGTACTTTTATAATTTGCTATCAAATAAATTCAACACAGAATTTTTATATTTAATTATATGCATGAGAATTAATATATTGACAGAAAGATCAATAGTAGGCAGATGGCAAATGCATATATGAGTTTACATTAGCATCAGTGTTTATGAAGGCAAAATAAGAGAAACACTGAAAATAACTGTATTGAACATAGTTTTATTTCCATTTTACAAAGTTAAAGTATTTTTACTTTTGCTTTTAAATATGTAGCAAATTTTCCTTTTTACTTAATCAATCAATCCTCATAATTGTATAGGGAAGGGGATGGGCAGTGGGGAGAGTCTTTCTAACAACTTTAAATTCTGTGACTAAATCCTTGAAGGCAATCCATTAAAAGCAGTTCTTGGGTCAGTTTTCCTATCACACTTAAGAAACACTCATAGCAATTGGTTAGGAAAGCTAACACTGAGTTCAGGAGAATATGCGTGGCTAAGAAGGTGCTAATGTGATGTGAATGTCATTTTCATATGGCAAATAAAGCATATTACTGAAATGTAACTCTTTTAATTGTTTTTGTGTATGATGGTATGTTTTGAAGTAGTCATTACACTACCTTGCGTAATTATAAATGCTCCCGTAAAAAAGACTAAAAGCTATTCTCTGTTTTTTTTGTTTTGTTTTGTTTTTTGTTTTTTTGTTTTTGTTTTTTCACTTGGAATTGGTCCTCTAGAGATCAGTATTCCAATCAAGTCCAAAATGCAGAGTCACCACACACACGCTTTGCAAAGTTGGCATCTCCTTGGCCCATTCCAGAGGTCTGGAGGTCATCGTCTAGATACTGCACTAAGCCCTTACTCATGAGAAAACACTTTCCTCTCTAACTTCATGGTTTTTGTTGTTGTTTTTAACTTTGTATGCTCGAAAAGTTTCCTAGTCTGTTCTAACAACTAAGTCTATTCTGTCAAGGAGTCAACTGTAGGTTCAAAGCAGCTAAGCCGCTTCCTTGTTGCTCTCTGATGTCTAGCATGACCTTTGGAACAAAATAATTTTGATTCTAATATACTACCCAAATGCACAACTTAAGTAACCATAAGAGGTGGGAAGGCAAAAAAGTATCAGTGGGAGAGGAAGAAGCAGGACCCCTAGAAATGAAAATAGGAAGACACCAGTAGGGTGGGAGGCAGGAGGAAAGCAAGGCAGGGAAGCCTAACTGGTGTGGGGAGACGTATCACACAGACAGGGAGGGCAGAAAGAGGAGTAAATAACACACGGGACATTTGAAAAGCCATAGAGAATGTTTTAAATGTTCACTTTTAAAATACACACAAAGTAAATGGCTCAGCAGTTAAGATCACTGACTGTGAATTTCAGAGGACATAGGTTTAATCACCAGTACTAGCTTTGCTGCATACAACCATTTGTAACTCCAGTTTCACGGGATCTGATGTCCTCTGCTAGCCTCTGTGAGCACCAGACACAAACATTAAAAAGCACCCATACATATAAAAATAATAAAAATATAAATTATATGTTATGTACATACAGGCATATACACATCTATATCTATATTTCTATTTTGATATCGATATATAGTTTAAATGGAGTTTTCCCACCAAGTGCTAATGTAACCCCTAGAGGTCATAGCTTACCTAGCAAACCCACAGTGCCAATCAGGGTACAGTCCCTTTGAGTTATTGGTCAGGGTCTCCATGAGACTACCTGAACACTATAGGCTATTACCACTGTCCTGTATTGCCTGGTATAGCTCCAAGGCATGGCACTATTGCTGAAGATACCACACACGTTGGGCTAAGGACTTCGAGAAGTCAGTGGAAACTGACCTGACAGCACCTCCTTTAGGGCTAGATCGCACAGCTCTCAAACTTCCGAAGGGAGAAAATTTATGAATAGTCTGACCTAACAGCTAAGCCTACAAATCACTACCATGATGCAATAGTGGCACCTATGTTTTATAGGTAACCAACTTTCAACTGGAATAAGGCTCACTTCATAAGAGTAACCGCATATATATATATCCAAGAACCAGTGACTGAAGAGGTCAAAGTCCCTAGGAAAAGAGCTAGGACTATCTTTTACTAAATTTAGCATAATTTCCAACTATATCCTCAACATTTATATCTATATCTATATCTATATCTATATCTATATCTATATCTATATCTATATCTATATCTATATCTATATCTATATCATCTCTGTCTATATATCATCTACATAATTACTGATAGCTCTATTATCTATATTTATACCTATACCATCTATATCATCTACATATATATATATATATATATATATATACATACATACATATATTAAACTGAAGTTTTTCATTCTTCATAAAGGAAACTTTATGTCACAACAGCAATGGGCTACTATAAAGATTCACAACTGTTCCAAATTCAGAAAATAAATGACAATGTGATGCACACCCCCAACTTGTATATCTAGAATATGACCTCTATACAGAACTTCTCAGGAAAGAAAGTGTGAGATGTGGATGACTAGCAGTACTGATGTGAAATATTATCTTGTTGCTAAAATAGGGATGCTATGCATGTGAGCTTTCAGCAATGTGGTTACCTGCACAAAATCTGCAAAAGACCACTCTGGTAAATGTGCCATCCTGGAGTGGGGGAATTTTCGTGAGGCCTCATCTGTAGATGAGGAGCTATAAGATCAGTAGCTGCCGAGGAGTTCACTTTGTTAACAAACAGCTCTGAATGCTTGTCATCCCTCTCTCCATATATTCCATTTTCTCCTTTACTGGAGGTTAGCCTCCTCATTGTTTCTGCACAGTTATAATAACAATGAAGGAGACTCTGCCTAAAAACCCAGGGATGGCTGTCATCCCCCTTCAGGGATGGCGACACAAAAATACCTAAAATTGTTCTAGACGTGACGTCACACTGAATTTCGGCAATGGAAAGATGCCTCACAGAGGTTCAAGGTTCTACATAGTTGATTGACTAGTTAAAACTTCCGTGATTACAGGGAGTTGAAAGTTACAGATCTGGAGATAAATTATTCCGAGTTTTCTTTAGGCGTCTAAAAAGACATTTATTTCCCATGTGTTGCTTGTGAGTTACCATCCTATAACCCGTTGCAGTAAACTAATATATCACAAGCATTCATCAACCTAAAGACTAAGAGAAGCATCGGAAACAATCTGTGGCCTGTACAAGTGACTTCTGCTTAGTCCTAACCTACTTCGCTTAGGTCCTCTTGTTTTATGTTAAAAATTTTGCTTTTCATTTGTCCTGTCATTATGAAACATCATAAAGTTAGTACCTTTCTGGAGCTTGACATTTTGGGTAACCTGAGACCATGTTCCTGGGCTGGCCATTCATATTTGTCTCTAAAATAAATTATTTGCCCCCATGAAGTAAATGCTGGGTTTTTATATTGACAAAACTAAGAGCGAACATGCATGCACGTGGCAGTCAGCAATTTCAGACAATGCTTGTCACTTCAGTTTCATCCCACTGTTTATAAGTAAACTGCCTATCTTTGCATTGCTATGTTCTGCCTCTTGGTTTCCAATTTGGTCTTCTATTTCCATACCATTTCTGCTTCCTTTACCTAGCCACAATATAAAACCAATTTGAGTTTCACATTTATTGTTTTTTCTAAACCGTGTTATTTTGTTTCCACTAGTTTTGAAAATGATGAGAATGATTGTTTGATATTTCTTCTCCGAGAGTACTGAGAGGGTAACCATTAGGCCTTTTGTTTTTGTAGTTGTCTAATGCTTGTTCCTGATTTGCACTCGACTGGCCATAGAGAAACACCTATACATTTAGTAACTTGTAGTAGAAAGTGTCTGGGATCTCAATTCTCACTCTGTTCACATAAAAGACTGTCCCTCTTTGTTCATGACCATAATCTTCTTTAATCTTCATTAAAGCATTAAATAATAATTGTGAATTCCAGCATAGAACTCTTTGTTAACTGAAATGAATCTTCTCACATAGGAGTTTGTTGTGTATTATTATGCCAGTAAACTATTCGTGTGCTACCAGAAATACCATGCAAAACTGTGGGACATGTGGAGTGATATTGTATTATTTGCAATTCCAGGAGTAATTAAAAACAAAACTTATTTCCATCATATACTGAAAGATCATCAGCTCTTGAAAGCATCAAGAAAATTATATTCAATTAAAGCTCTCTATGGCTGTGATTGTCAAACTATCATGTGTAAAGGCTTCCTTAAAGCCCTTGACAACGTTATAGATACCTGCGTCTCATCCTATTCTCTCAGAACCAGGAAATGTGTTATGCTACATGGAAAAGTGGGTTTAAAATTGGCGTGCTGAAGTCTGCTGACGACATGTTAAATCTGACCTAAGGAACAACAGGCCTTCTTGTAATAAACAGAAGAGAGCACCCCTCAAGCTTTAGGAGTTGAAAATAAATAAATAACAGAAACTGGAAAGCTAAAATATTTCCATCCTGAGGCTTTTTCTTGTCCAGGAGAACGCACCTGAAAAGGACAGAAATGAACCATCGTAGTGAAACCAGTCCAAAGTTCAGAAAGGGTGAGGGAGCTCCAGGTTGACTGTAATCTGAACTGAGCAATGGTTGGGCCAAAACACTTTGTAAAATGTCTCAGGCTAGCTTACACTCAGTATTAATTTCGGAATAAAAGATTATATGTTTTAAATAATCAAAAATGAATCTCCTTTTGATCAACATGAGACCATACAGTATTTTTATAGTATTTAAATAAAAATGTGGTATTCAAGAGCTTTGTTTCTGAAGTTAATTTTAATATTCACTAACTGTAGTAATTTTAACAAAATTCAATTTATCAACTCTTTTTTTTCTTTTTTTTTTTTTTTTTTGGTTTTTCGAGACAGGGTTTCTCTGTATAGCCCTGGCTGTCCTGGAACTCACTTTGTAGACCAGGCTGGCCTTGAACTCAGAAATCCACCTGCCTCTGCCTCCTGAGTGCTGGAATTAAAGGCGTGTGCCACCATGCCTGGCTATCAACTCTTAAAAGTTAATTTTATCTGGTTTTTTTTATGCAAAACTTTTTGTCCTACCCCAAAGCAAATGGATTTTCTTCTATATCTTATAAGGGAATTTTTAATAATTACAACAAAGGATTAAATAAATGACTAAAGATATAGCTTAGTGATAGACCTTTTTTTTTTTTTTTCAGTATGGGGAGGGTGCCCTGTACAAAGGAGGGAAATGTGAAGGAAAAATATAAAGAAGAACAGATGGAGGAAGAAGCAGAAAGAGGAAGATGAAGGAAGAGGATATCATTTCAAACAAACGAAAAAGTTCTTATAGTCTACAGCCACTATAGTGTAAGAGTCAGGGAAACGCTATTTAAAAAAAAAAAAAAAACTTTGTCTAATCATGTTTTACATTAAGGGAAATGTCATACCCTCAATTCTTTACTACTTTGCAAAAAATTTTCTACATGGAATGAATGGTTAGTGGTGAATTACTGAGAATCTTGACTGTGAATGTGCTCTTTTCTACAGTGATTGACAGGGCATTATTAAATATTGGTGCATTCTCATATGTAATATGCTTTGGAAAATTAAACTTTAGAAGATTCCTTTCATAGGAAAATTATCCCCTTACACAGCTTTTCATGTGTTATTCACAACTATCAGTTCCTAGGGAGTCATTTGACCCAAGAGACTCATCTGACAATTCTATATCTGTAGGATTTCCTATCCTGCAATTTCAAATCATGAGGATGAAGTGTGTCTATTATCTTTGCTCAGGCACAGTCTATACTGATGAATGATCCGAATCTACTTAACATATCTTTTTAAAGTGTTACAAGTGTCTTATTCAGTTCCCTCTATGATTTACAACTGATCCCATCAATTAGTTAGTTGCTAAAAGGAGATACCAAAACCTGGAGTAGCAAAGCCACCTGCGACCACTTAGTGTTGTATGGAACTAACTGTAGCACACGAATTCAACGGCTGCAAAGCCATCTCTCTCCTGTTTACAACCAAATGTATATTTCCATTCAAAATACGTCCCTTAAGCTTTACATCAATGAATGAAATTACATCCTGAGCCATCAGACCCTATCACACAACCAACAGCTGCTCAGCTAGTCATCCAACTTCCTTAAAATGATTCCTTCCATACTGCTTTTCAATAAATAACATTCACCGGCTATCAAACCTCACATTTTCAACTATCTACTTCCTTATGTATACAGTGTCGGTTTTAAACTTTCATTATCTCATGATCACTTACTCTAGGTTTCTAATTAATCCCCTCAGGACGTGCCCACAGTGACTGGGAGATTTTTCTCTCTCTTTGCATACTGGCCATGAGGGCAGCAGCTTTAAACAACTAAGCATTCCCCACCATGATCTATTGATTTGTCTTTGGCCCAAGAGCAATGGCATCAACAGATCTTGGCCTACGTAGAATGCCCTTCCTTATAAATACAGTATTTAGGGCATTTTGTTACATAACCAAATAAGTAATGCAACAATGGGTGCATATCCCCTGTAGCCAAACATATTTAGTGTTTCACTTGGACAGAGTGTAAGTCAAGGAAACACTATAGAAGCTTTGTAAACATTGGCCAGTGGGGATTCTTGCAATATTTAGATTTATGTTGAGTGATTCTAGTGAAGGTGTAGAGATGTGTAGACAGCTCTGAGAAGGGTGTTATCCGATGATAGGGGCAAATCAAAAATGATCCTCAGTTTTTGCTTTTGTTTCTTTCTTTTTCTTTTAAACTTCTACAAGGCAAGAGATTTAAAGTAAATGTAGAATTATTGCTGCTAGCAACACCACCACCACCACCACCGACAAAAAGCAAGTCACTCTTGCTTTCAGAAGGAGGTATTGAGTCACTTCTGCTGTTTAAAAGTGTCCTTCTCTGTCTTGTGTTATTGTGATCATAGAGTGGCCTTGCCTTAGTATTGATTGCATTGTGAGAAAGTTGTTTACATTTAGTTTGGAACACAAAGGCTAACCTGTCAGTTTCTAGCAGGGAGCCTCTAGGCTCATTTTTCACTTTCTCACTGCCCATGTCAGGTGCTATATCCAGGTTTACCATACAGTTTGCAACACCCTGAAAGACCTGTGTTCTTGGTAGCCTGTGAGTCTCAACATGTCACTTATGACCCAGAAAAGTTTCAAAGTCCCTTTATCTATAACTTTTCCTCCTCCACATTGTACACATGCCTATAGCTCATTAATAAAATAATAGTGACTAAAAAGAAAGTCATGTGAAAAAAATGTAAAGAAGAAGATTTAAAAAGTGAGTTCCCATTAGGTTACTCACAAGTCATTTCATTCTTTCTCAGTGCCATCTTTTGTACTGCTTCATATACACAGTTGTGATATTTTCAATATTTTTTAATTCAATATCGCACTGTAATGGGCATAATATATTTCCCTAAGGGTTACAGTATGCATTGGTGAACATGCTTAAGAGTGATTTGCATGTCCTTATAGGCGTGTACATATTCTTCCTTTACCAGAATGCTTTATCCTTGTCCTGTGTGAGTATACCTGGGATGTGAATCAATGTCTTTTCCTTCCACATACACAAGTGTCAACACACCAACTTAACAATTTCATCAATGTCCAAATTGTTGAGCTAATGGGTGTATTAGGGTTGCTTACAAAAGTGTGGATAGGGTTTACCCTCTCTGTACCCATCATGGGAACATGAATGATGCAAAAGCACGCGGAACACCTAAATGCACCTCATCTTAAGTGATAAATCACAAGAGCTCCTGGCCTGGAACTCTGTATAGTTTGTAGGCAGCTCCATAGTTCCTTACTGCTTATAAACTTTGAGAAGGAAAGGCCTTGTGCATGTGGTAAGTTTCAGAGACTTTCTTTTCCTCTTTATTTCCTATGGCTTAGAGAGTCCCACTCTAAAGAGTATTTGTACTTGGAGGCAAGCAGTTACACACCTTAGCAATACTCCCAGTATTGAATTTCAATGCACACAGTTCCTGGAACATACCTTCCTTAATAAGTAAAAATTCTCATGCAAGATGACAAAAATCACACAGGAAATCACTATATAGACCTCTGGTGAATGTAGTAAAGGGTGGAATATTAGGGAACAGGTCTGGATTAATGTGCTTTGAAGCCTTCCCTTTCATTGTCCTGCTAGTGATAAATATTGGTTTCTTAACATTTACAGATTGGGTATTTTCAATGCTCAGAGCAACTACACCAAACTTCCTGGGGCTGCCTGACCTCCTGCTGAACACATGACTTACTGCATGTGAAAGAGCTCTCGGGGATCCAAGGGTCTCATCAAAAGGGCTTTTTTTATTTTTCAGGCAATTCTTCTTGTTGCAAATCTAGAAGTTTGGGAGGTTTTTCTACTTTCCCAGTAAATGGATTTAAAACTATAAATTAATGATCTAGGGTTTTGCGTATTCTTTATGTCTCTTAATATATTGAATGTCTCAGTGGGGATTTGACCAGAATATGGATGAAGTAACTTAAGATGAGTACTTTTCTCTGCAGACACTTGATACTACAGACTAAAAATAGACCCACATTCTTATACTACTTGTGAGTTAAAAGTATAGTATGAGGGCTCTGGGTGTCTCAAAATACCAAAGAACTTGTCTGATAAGCCAAAGGCCCTGAGTTTCATCTCTAGCAGCACAGAAAAGAAATCAAAAGTGTCTCTCAATATGAATTGGACTGTAAAATTTTATCTTAATAAGAAAATATGTGGCGGTTGAAAAGGAATGCAATTAATTAAAAGTTTCTATGAGAAACAACAGCTTTATCCACACAATGGATCAAGGACATTCAGATGAATAGGAGAACAGGATATTCAAATGACTGTGTTCCTGCTTGTGTGCGTGCATCTCTGCATGTGTATGTCTACTGTCTATGTTCCTATGTATGTGTTTGGAGAGTTGAAATGCATAAAACGTATGGAGTTGGTGTCTCTTTTTAAGCTCAGTGCATATGAGTGAGTTTGCCTGCATAATTTACAGTGACATTAGAAAACCTATGTCTATACCAAATTAAACTAAATGACCTATTACATGGAGTTCCTTTTAATTATCGAAATAATTTTAGCATGGACAAGACAAAGCCGAATCACAATCATGATAAGAATTGTTCATAAGACCGGGGAACATTCATCCCTAAAGGGGATATTTCCATCAAATCCCTCCCCTCAGGGCTCAGGGAACCCCAAAGAAGAGGAACCAGAAAGATTGTAAGAGCCAGAAGGAAGGGAAAGCACCAAGAAAGCAAGGTCCTCTAATTCAACGTGAACGAAGCTCATATGAACTCAGAGGCTGAAGCAGCATCCACAGGGACTGCTCACGTCTTTACCAAGTCCTCTGCATATGTATTTTAGCTTCCAGTTCAGTGTTTTTATGGGATTTCTCAGTGTGCTAATGAATGGGTCTCTAATTCTTGTGCTTTCTCTTGAACTTTTTTCTTTTTCCTTTTGGTTTATCTTGTAAAGTTTTAATGTGGTGTGTGGGGAGCAATTCTGGAGTTAATTTTGACTTCTTCCTTCGGATTAATCATGAATGAGTCTGACAACATCCATCTTTGTTTTTAATTAAGATGTGGGGCACACCCTGACAAGTTCTGCTTATGCCTGTGCCCTGTCCTGGAGAGACTGTCCTAAACTGAAGGAAATGGCCTTAGTCAAACATAGATACTGTATACCATAAACTTGCCAAATAAGGATTTGTGATTATTGTTTATCTTCTTGCAATTGGTCGTGCTTTGTGTTCCTTGCCTTTAAAAGACAGTGAGAATGGTCCATCCTTTCGTCTCAGCTCCAAACTTTGACTCTGTAAATCCTTCCATGGGTGTTTAGTTCCCAATTCTAAGAAGGGGCGAAGTGTGACATTTTGGTCTTCGTTCTTCTTGAGTTTCATGAGTTTTACAAATTGTAGTATTCTAAGTTTTGGGGCTAATATTCACTTATTAATGAGTACATATCATGTGAGTTCTTTTGTGATTGGGTTTCCTCACTCAGGATAATACCCTCCAGATCCATCCATTTGCCGAGGAATTTCATAAATTGATTGTTTTTAATAGCTGAGTAGTACTCCATTGTGTAAATGTATCACATTTTCTGTATCCATTCCTCTGTTGAGCAACATCTGGGTTCTTTCCAGCTTCTGGCTATTATAAATAAGGCTGCTGTGAACATAGTAGAGCATGTGTTCTTATTACCCACCCAGGGGCCTATCCCATAATCAGTCACCAAACCCGGACACTATTGCATAAGCCAGCAAGATTTTGCTGATATGACCCTGATATAGCTGTCTCTTATGAGGCTATGCCAGTGCCTGGCAAACACAGAAGTGGATGCTCACAATCAGCTATCAGATGGAACACAAGGCCCCCAATGAAGGAGCTAGAGAAAGTACCCAAGGAGCTGAAGGGGTCTGCAACCTTATAGGTGGAACAACAATATGAACCAGTACCCCCAGAGCTCCTGTCTCTAGCTGCATATGTAGCAGAAGATGGCCTAGTCAGCCATCATTGGGAAGAGAGGCCCGTTGGTCATGCAAAGATTATATGCCCCAGTACAGGAGAATACTAGGGCCAAGAAGTAGGAGTCTGTGGGTAGGGGATTAGAGGGGGAAGGGTATAGGGGACTTTGGGGATAGCATTTGAAATGTAAATGAAGTAAATACCTAATAAAAATTTTTTTTAAAAAAGACAATGAGAAAATACATTGGCTGCTAGCAGTGGTATTGATTAGCAGCCTTTCCATACCTGTGTCTTGCATCTTCTTCCTGCCTTTCCTGGAATCCTCCCCATTCCCCCAGTTATGGTTCCCATGTTGTCTGACCAGCAGGCTCCAGCACAAAGGCACCCAGCATGAGTTTTGACTATGAGGGAAACAATGAGGGACACCTCAAGAAGTGGAGCTCTCAGGAAAAGTCAAAGTGTTGGCAGCAGAAAGTTACTTTGGGGAGTAAAAGACAGGAAAACACAGATAAGTGATCTCAGAAATGGTAAGGGCGCTAAGTAAAGTCAAATGAAAATAAGAGAAAAAAAATAGAAAAACGAAATGAAAGAAAAAATGGGAAATGGAAATGTGCAAAAGCATAAAATGCTTCCCTTAATAAGCTTTCCAGTAATCATTGCCACTCCCCAGTTGTGGACCCCTCTCCCCGTAGACTGACCAGCAGACTCAGCAGTCATAACTTTTGTTTCATATTATTGTAGCCGCCAGTGGCCACGGAGAAATGGTTCCTGAAAGGAAAGCTGGGGCTGTATGGGATGGACAGCAAGAGAAGAATGAGACCAAGACAAAGTTTCTGTTCGAGGCTTAATGATTTACTCCTTGAGTCTGAATTTTAAAGGCGGGGGGGGGGGTCCTTTCTCCCACTACCCACTATGCCAGGATCTTGTCACTTTGTCAGGATTTCCTCAGGAAAACAGGCCCAGTACCTCAGCAGGTAGTGACTTCTTGCAGGAAGCTGCAGATGTGGCAGGACAATTTGATTTTGGTTTAGTATTTTACAAAATGAATGAATGAATCAACAAATGAATATAAAACTAGACAATCAAGGTGAAGGGACAAAACTGAACTGTCCCTTATAGCTGCTGGGAGAGGGACAATCAGTTTTCTCCAATAGAGTGACACTGGGTATATCAGTCACTCCAGGACAGGCCTCAAGTTCAGGCATAGTTTACCAATCCACAATAAACGCCACAGTTTTTAGTGAATTCTTTTATTTTATTATGGGTTGGTGTTTTGCTTTGTTTTATTCTCTTTGGCTGTAGTTTAATTCTGTTTCTTGCTATGGGGTTGCTTATTGTTATATTGGGTTTTTGTTTTTTTGAGAAAGAACTTAAAGGTTCTGCGGTAGTCGAAAATATAATCAAAATATATTTAAATTTAACAATTCTTTTAAATAATAAAAATATAGTAAAATTGTTTATAACGTTTTTTTTTTTAAATAACACAAAAATTTGTAATGGTCCTCTGAATTTTCAGAAGGTATCCTTCTCTCAAAAACAGGAAGAAGTTTGGGATCTCACATCCTGATGGGAGATAGACTATATCTTGCATCAAGAGTGTACTCACAGGAGGAAATGTGGAGACAAAATGTGGAGCAGGGACTGAAGGAAAGGCCACCCAATGACCTGGGGATCCATCCCATATCCAGACACCAAACCCAGACACTATTGCAGATGCCATGAAGTGCTTGCTGAAAAGATCCTGATATAGCTGCCTCCTGAGAGGCTCTGCCAGAGCCTGACAAATACACAGGCAGATGCTCTCAGCCAACCATTGGACTGAGCATGGGGTCCCCAATGGAGGAGTTAGAGAAAAGACTGAAGGAGCTGAAGGAGTTCTCAGTTCACAGGAAGAACAACAATATCAACCAACCAGACCCCCAGAGTTCCCAGGAACTAAACCACCAACCAAAGGGTACACATGGAGAGACCCATGGTTCCAACTGCATATGTAGCAGAGGATGGCCTTGTAGGACATCAGTGAGAGGAGAGACCCTTGTTCCTGTGAAAGCTGGACTTCCCAGTGTAGAGGAATTCCAGGGCACAGAGGTGGGAGTGGGTGGGTGGGTGTTTGAGAACCTTCATAAAAGCAGGAGGAGGTAGGATAGTATGGGAGTTTCTGGAGGGGAAACCAGGAAAGGGAATAACTTTTGAAATGTAAATAAATAAAATATTCAATAAAATAAAATGAAATAAAGAATATATTAGGAACATAAAATAAAATCATATACAGTAGAGAAAAATTATGTAGTTATTGAAACATGAAAGGACTTTTTTGTGAACGTTTGAAAGGTTGTGATTTGAAGAAAAACTTAAATCAAAATTCTGAGAAATGCTGGGGGTTAATTGATAAATTATGAAATAATCAAACCAATATGAAAATGTGAGGTACCAAAAGGCTGATGTGTAGGTCAAACGTAATTTTTTATTATTGTATTTTTATTTAGTATATTTGTGTACACTATGAACCATGGGGTACATGTGGTGAATAAGATACAGAAGTAAGGGTTTTTTTTTCTCCTTCTCCATGTATGTCCTAGGAGCTGAACTTGGGTTTTCAGATTTAGTGATAGGTTAACCATTAAGCTGTGTTAATGGTCCCCCAAAATGTAATTTTTGCATATTTTAAATGTGTACTTTAATATTTCAAGTTTTACTACCATATTTCTTATTTGCATACATGTATATCAAGTCCATTGAAAGGGGAAATGTTCAAAATGAAAATGATGTTGCTCTAGGCAAAACAACTGGAAAAGAAGACAGCAACATCAGGACTGTATACATTATCGAGGACAAGGGTAGGTGCTCACTCAATCTTTAGATCACTTACATGTATTTCAGAATTTTACACAGCATATTTGATAATATTAAGTCATTTTAATTGGTACATGTTTTCAGAGGCATATTGTAAAATAAGAAATTATTTTTAAATTCAACTATTCTATAGATGTTATTTTAATAAATCAAACCTATACTTTTAGATAATATACTCTACATAGAGAACAGAATATTTTAATCATACAAGAAACTATTTGTATGTATTTTAAATGTACATAAAAATATTGAGATGCAGATTTTATTGACAAACTAATAAAAAAGTTAGTAGTGTGCTACAATTTGTAGCTTAAATCAAATGATTTGACCTTAATTTCAGCTGTTATAGTGAACTCAGCTCTATAATCACTATCTTCAGATTTTGCTACTACTTACAAATTTGATTACATAATAGCAATTTTAGCAAATTCAATAAAAGAGATAAAATTACAAAATATAAAATCAAAACATAGTTTCCAAAGTTTAAATACCTTAACAGAAATTCTAGGAACTTAAAAGGTTAGAATTTATGCATATATCAAAACATCATAAATAATTTATATATATATATATATACAATCATGTAATTTCAAAAACATAATTAAAATATTAAAACAAGTCAGCAAAAATATTCCAATTTAATTAGACCATGTATTTAAAACTCTTCATTCTCAAATTTATCCAAATATAATATGAAGTGCTAAGTTTATAAATCTTTATTATATAACATGATAAGCATATAGAAAATTCACTTGGACAAGCCAAAATAAAGAAGTAGCTATCCAGGTAAGAATTTAAGCAAACTGTGTAGCCATATGAAGGAATTGCAATTCTTGATCAATAAAACATAACTATTTTAATTAAACAGAGATAACTATTGCTAATAACTAGAGTGAAATAGAAAATAAAATTATAGATAAGAAAAATGCCAATTTAAGTATAAAATAATGAAGTATCCTCAAACCAAAAAAAAAAAAAAGAGTATTGTCATTAAAACGTTTAAAATTCATAAAAGAGTAAGTTGCTAAGTATCTATGTGGTGGGGTGTAGTTCTATCATGCACGAAGCCCTGGGTTCCATGCTCAATTTTTACTCCTTTTCTTAGGGAACCACAAACAGTTCTTTCTCTCTCTAAATAAGGTATCAATGAAAAAAGAGATAATTCCATAAATATCTAGTTTCTGGAACCATTGAGCTTTGGCATCACAAGGACATCGGTGACTCTCAGGTAGCTGTATCACTGTGAAATTCCACAAGCAGCACCAGGCAGGGGTCTTTGTGGGTTTGCAGATTCCCTAACAACTTACAGAGAAATGACACATCTAAGCCATCAGTGTTTTTATTTGATACATTTATGACTCCTGTGAATACATTTCACAGATACCTTTATTTGAACTTTTTACCATTATTTTACTGTCTTTCCAGATGCATCATTCAAAATATAAGTTATTCAAGGATTAGCATTATTTCAGGAAGCCTTTTTAACAGAAGCAGAATTCCAAAGACAAACTACCCTCTGTCCCAATCAAATACCCTGAATTCCAGAATTCAGAATGTAGGGGACTAATAAAATTAGTAGAATTTATTTTAAAATATAAAGATTAAATCACTTATTCCAATTATTACTTCTAAAGAGTAAATTTCTAAAGTTTAATAGAGTTGTACTGATAAAAGTTATTGCTTCCACATTCCACCATCATTTACCATGAGATATCCAGGCTTTTTATTTCAGAGTGCTGTCACCCACTTGGGACATATTCCCCCTCCCGCAAAAGGCTTGGTAAGGGCAGCTAGTATTGCTTGTTCCATTTGTAAACCAAGGGGTAACAAGAACAAATTTTGTGACAGCTGCCTTTGCTTCTTGAGCTAGCTCCTAAGCTCTGAACATACATATGAATCTGTGTTGTATGCCTTAGAACCCACAGAAAACACTACTCAACTACTGCCATAATCTGCATGTATTCTTTCCTGTGTGTGCTATTTTCAGAGATTGTAATACATTCTCGGACACATCTGCCATTCTGAATATGTCCCTATACTCTCCATGTGGTGGTTCCTCAAGAAAGAATGTCATCTTGTGCCTTCACATAGATCAGCCTACTTCTACACTCTACCGCCCATGACAGTGGTCATGAATCTGAGCCTCTCCAGTGTATCTTTGATTCTGTCCATTTCTGAAAGCAAACCGAGCACGATGGATCTAAAAACAGATCCCTCAGAGCAGAACAAGTAAGTGATTCCATCCGAGTCTAGAAGTCCTGTGAGTCGGGTGACTTTCCTAGTGTCCAGAGTTTCACGAATGTGTACTTGCAGTGCCCTGCATCATAGGCTTCGTTAGTTGTGTGAATCTTAGGAGTCCTCATCTCTCTTGTTAGGTACGCTTCAGTTTAGAAGAGAAAAATAGCTATGCCACACTACACCAGAAGGAAGCAAAATTAGGATACTGTTTGCCTTTTAACAAAAGTATTGAAGAGAACATAGTAACAGACAACTTGTACTTCAGATATTAAAATTAGACGAGCTACTTATAAACAGTTCATGATAAACATGTTCTTTATATAAGGTGATAAATGTGTATAGAGATAGATAAGTATAGAGTTAAAAAGCATAGTAACTAAAGCATATTTAAGTTAACAATCAAATTTATCTGGAAAAGTCAGCCCTATTATAAGATTATAAAAAAAGGCAACTTCAAGTGATATCAAGCCTTTATCAGAAAGTAACTGTACATAAGTAATAATAGGCTTAAGAATGGTATTATTTATATATCTACACCAGCATCTTATAAATACCTGTAATACAATCTTTTATAACTATATTGTCTAAGCCTGGATATTCAGGGAGAACCATGTAGGAATAAAATATTTTCCTACCTAAGCCCTTACCTAAGCCATTGATAGTGAAAGGGGAAATATGAAAGAAAAATAGAAATGCTTTTGTTTAATGTGTTATTAACCTAAAACTCTAAAGCAAAGGGACTACAAACCACTAAGCCTTCCCTCCATTTACCAAAAGAATTCATAAAATTTTATTGACTGGATACAAAATTTTATTATATAAGTAATTAAACAATATGACCTAAATTAATCATTATGGTTCAATTGATCTCATAATAAAAAGCTAACACATAATCATACCTTCTCTTCAAAGGTACTAACCACTCAGAACTCACAACTATTTTATTTGCCTCAGTTGTTTTTGCTTTGCTTGTTTTTGTTTTAGACCAAGCATATTTTAGTAGTTCTTGGAGAATTCCCTACAGCTATTCCAAGATTGACTACACCCTTCTATCGCACCCTACTTTGTATCTTTTAAGGGAAATCATTTCAAGAACAATTAGTGCTGTCCAAATACTATTGGAAATACGTTCTTCCCATGGAATTTGATCAGGTGACAGGGAATATAGTCAGAGAAGAAACCTGTCTCTCACTCTGTAAGCTACCAATTGCCAATAATTCCATTGCGAGGAATAATAGTGTGAACCTCCCTTCCCTCTCCTATTTTGTCTGTTTTGGACTTACATAGGTTTTATTAGTTCTGTGAACTACTATGAATATATTTAACTGCCATGCTGTGTCCAAAAGATGTTTTTATAAGAAACTGAATTTTTTTTTCAAGTGGTAACATTGAATTCACACTTTGAATATGAAATGGATGATAAAATTAACTAATTTCTTCAAGCATCCAAAAATCCTTAAGTTCATATGTTAAGATGTCTCAGCAGAGAAGGGCACTTCCTGCAAAACTTGAGTGTGATCCCCAAAACACATAAGACAAAAAGAGAGAATTGCCTGATCCTTGTCTTCTGAGTTCTGTATGTGTATCTGGTATGTGTGCACACCCTCCACACACATACACAGATAGGATCATGAGATATAATTATATATTATTTTGCTCCAATTTTAGTTCATTGTAATATGAAATTATATCAAAACAATTGTATTCATTTTTTCCTTTTTTCAATTATTTATTAGATATTTTCTTCATTTACATTTCAAATGCTATCCCCAAAGTCCCCTATACTCTCCCCCCATCCTGCTCCCCTACCTACCCACTCCCACTTCTTGGCCCTAGAATTCTCCTGTACTGGGGCATATAAAGTTTGCAAGACCAAGGAGCCTCTCTTCCCAATGATGGCCGACTAGGCCATCTTCTGCTAAATATGCAGCTAGAGACATGAGCTCTGGGAGTACTGATTAGTTCATATTGTTGTTCCACCTATAAGGTTGCAGACCCCTTCAGCTCCTTGGGTACTTTCTCTAGCTCCTCCACTGGGGGCCCTGTGTTCCATCCAATAGATGACTGTAAGCATCCACTTCTATATTTGCCAGACACTGGCATAGCCTCACACAAGACAGATATATCAGGGTCATTTCAACAAAATCTTGCTGGCATATGCAATAGTGTCTGGGTTTGGTGGTTGCTTATGGGATGGATCCCTGGGTGGGGCAGTCTCTAGATGGTCCATCCTTTCATCTTAGCCTAAACATTGTCTCTGTAACTCCTTCCATGGGTATTTTGTTCCCTATTCTAAGGAGGAATGAAGTATCTACACATTGGTCTTCTTCTTCTTGATTTTCTTGTGTTTTGCAAATTGTATCTTGGTATTCTAATTTTCTGGGCTAATATCCACTTATCAGTGAGTACATATCAAGTGACTTCTTTTGTGATTGGGTTACTTCACTCAGGATGATATCCTCCAGATACATCCATTTGCAGAGGAATTTCATAAATTCATTGTTTTTAATAGCTGAGTAGTACTCCATTGTGTAAATGTACCACATTTTCTGTATCCATTTTTCTGTTGAGGGACACCTGGGTTCTTTCAAGATTCTGGCTATTATAAATAAGGCTGCTATGAACATAGTGGAGCATGTGTCCTTAATACCAGTTGGAATATCTTCTGTGTATATGCCCAGGAGAGGCATTGCTAGATCTTCTGGTAGTACTATGTCCAATTTTCTGAGGAACCACCAGACTGATTTCCAAAGTTGTTGTACAAGCTTGCAATCCCACCAGCAATGGAGGAGTGTTCCTCTTTCTCCACAGCCTCACCCGCATCTGCTGTCACCTAAATTTTTGATCTTAGCCATTCTGTCTGGTGTGAGGTAGAACAAGATTAGGAGAAGAAGGGAGCTGAGAGAACTTTTTAGAGACACGAGAGAACTTTCTTAGAGTACCTTTTGGAGAACACAGAACTTAGAAATAAAAGCTGAAGACACTTTCCAATGTGTCCATTTTTCTTCCTGTGACTTCCACTAGCAGACTGGGAGTTAGAGCTGTGTGGTTCTTTAAGCAAGATTCTGCTGAAGGGACCCTGATATAAGCGGCCTCTTATGAAGCTATGCCAGTGCCTGGCAAAGACGGAGGAGGATGCTCACAGCCAACTATTGAATGGAACACAGAGCCCCCAATGGAGGAGCTAGAGAAAGTACCCAAGGAGTTGTAGGGGGATGCAACCCTGTAGGTGCAACAACAATATGAACTAACCAGTACCCCCTGAGCTNGTGTCTCTAGCTGCATATGTAGCAGAAGATGGCCTAATCNGCCATCATTGGGAAGAGAGGNNCCTTGGTCTTGTAAACTTTATATGACCCAGCACAGGGGAAGGCCAGGGCCAAGTAGTGGGAGTGGGTGGGTAGGGGAGCAGGGGTTGGGGTGGGGTATAGGGAACTTTCGGGATAGCATTTGAAATGTAAATAAAGAAAATAATAATAAAAAAATTAAAAAAAAAAAGAGAGAGATAGAAGAAAGGCTACTTAATCCCCTGCTGTTCTAGGATGAGGTGCTAAATGCCACAGAGTGCAGTTTCTGGCCCCAAAAGAAACCCTGGTAGGTCAGCTACCACACCAAAGTGACTTAGACTTCAGATAGGTAAACATTTTCTTATTAAACAGCAACCCTAAATATCTTCTAAGACCAAGTCTTACCCCTGCCAATGCTCTTCCTCCTCCACTGCCTCAAGAGCAAACAAGAAGAAAGAAGAACTTCTGGGAGTATTATAATACATATTATGGGTCTGAACCTAGATTGATATCTGAGTGACTCAACCATGGCCATAATATGTTTAAACCAAAAGGGACCTGTGGCTGTGACGTGCTCCTAACACTGTTTCTCATCAAGCTGACAATCTGAACAGTTACACAAGTGACGCATGTGGGTGTGGAAGCATTTTTTTTTCTGTGATTAAGATTACACATGATCACAATATGCTATTTACATCAATATATAACTGTATTATTATTGCTTTTGATCCATTTGGAGGAAAGACAGAAGCAGCACAGCTGTAGTATGCACTATTTCCTTAACATTACAGTTTTATGGACACATCAATCCAACTAGTTTTGTAAAGTGAGTGCTGATGCTCTTCCCTTTCTGCTTGCTGTGTAAAGGTTAATCTAAGGCATTTTACACAGATTCCTCTACTCCACGCCTTCCTCAAAAGATTACACACTGGTCACTATTATATAATATCCTTCATGCTCAAACTACAATAGTAGAGATGTTCCAATCCCTTCTGATTCAGGTTGGTATTGATCAACCAGCTTTTTCTCTAAGGGATGATATTCATAATATTATATAAAATAAGAACATTTTAAAATTGTGTTTATTATTATATTAAATTGCATTTATTAATGTCAATGTTTTTATTATAATTTTCTTTACTATGTGTAACACTCTCATTATTGAAGCACAATATGGCCATTAGGGATAAATATCTATACTATTTTCTAATAAAGTTGTATTCATTATTACCACCATGATTCTCTCTTTACTTGGATCATTAACTGCACCCTAACATGAAAAGAGGTGTTCTGTCCTCTTGTCAGAAAACTGACACCTAAAATACAGCAGAATTGATTATTCTCCTTCTCCACTAAGAACACCTCATTATTTTTAGTTGTCTTTACTTCAGCTATACAATTAATTTATGTAACATCACCTTTTAGATCAGAAAATGAAGTATTTCTTCAGTCTCTTACTTATTCCATTTGATCAGCATCATAAGTTTAAATAAATACAATAGAAATTGCTATTCATAAAACACAACCTATTCACATTTTTTACATAAGAGCAAACACGCTCTGAATTAATATTAAAATGTACTCTATTTTGATGGACAATAAGGAGTACAAATATTTTGGAATAATTCAGCCTATTTTAAAAATCATTCAGAGAAAGTAAATAATTTTTAGGCAAGTCCTCAAACAGTAATGTAGGCTGGCCTATAGCTGATGGTAATCTTCCTGCTTCAGTCTGTCAAATACTGAGATTACGGGTCTGAGATACCATATCAGATTCAGGAAAAAAAAATAGTAAGCTGCCCTAAACATAGTTTGAGTAGTCTTCTTAAATGGACCTTTTGGATTTTTTTAATAACAAGTCAGAATTTTACCCTACTATGGCACAAATGCAACTGCTTTTAAGTACAAAGGTGGAACTGATGGACTACGTTTTCCAATGAGGCCACGGTTCAGATCATCACATCATGGGGAATCACATGAATATCCATTCTCATAGATATCGTTCTTTGGGTGATTAAGTCTGAAAGAAAGTGTAGACCACCATGCCGTATAAAAATTATAAATTCATCTTCTTTTTTTATTAGTCTCCTTTTCTATTAGATATTTTCTTTATTTACATTTCAGGTATCCCCTTTCCTGGTTTCCCCTCAGAAAACCCCTATCCTCTCCCACCTCCTATTCACCAACCCACCCACTCCAACTTCCTGGCCCTGGAAATCACTTATACTGGAGCATAGAACCTTCACAAGACTAAGGGCTTCTCCTCCCATTGATGACCAACTAGACCATCCTCTGCTACATATGCAGCTAGAGGCATGAGTCCCACCATGTGTTTTCTTCGGTTGGTAGTTTAGTCCTAGGGAGCTCTGGAGATGCTGGTTAGTTCATATTGTTGTTCCACCTATGAGGCTGCAAACCCCTTCAGCTCCTTGGGTACTTTAAATTCATTTTCATTCTTTTTTTACATAGCAATGGGTTATTATTTCCTAATTAAATAGTTCAATAATTTAATAACTAAAAAGTATTACAATAATTAAAATATAAATGACTCAGATGGTTTCAAACACAAACATGTTTTGTCCATTTGTGAATTAATTTTAGTTAGTATTCGATACAAAATATACAATACTCATGAGCTAACTTTAAAATGCTGTTATTGGGCAATGAAATTGAAAGAAGAATATAGAGAAATCATGTGCATACAAAATACTTTTACTTGGGAAATAACAAAACTCAGAATTTAAACAGAGACATATGCTGAGAAATAATCATCATTGATATGTCTAAGAAACACTGAAAAGGTTGGGTATGATAGGGGTGTCTTAGTTAGGGTTTTACTGCTGTGAACAGATACCATGACCAACGCAAGTCTTATTTTAAAAAAAGAAAGAAAAAAAAAAAAGAAAAAAAAACATTTAATTGGGGCTGGCTTACAGGTTCAGAGGTTCAGTCCATTATCATCAAGGTGGGAGCACAGCAGTATGCGGGCAGGCATGGCACAGGCAGAGCTGAGAGTTCTACAACTTCATCCAAAGGCTGCTAGTGGAAGACTGACTTCCAGGCAACTAGGGTGAGGATCTTGTGCCCACACCCATAGTGACACACCTACTCCAACCAGGTCACACCTATTCCAACAAGGCCACACCTCCAAATGGTGCCACTACCTGGTCCAAGAATATATAAACCATCACAGGGAGAAAGACAGCTAGTCATGGTGTGTTGAAAACACTTATTTATACTTGAAGAACTGTGGGAAAACTAGTAAGGATGACTGTCAAACAGCTGCACTCAGGAGGTCAGATTAATCTTAAAGTCTCAGCAAATCATTGGCTTGAATTGAGTCTAGGAATGGCCATTTTTTTTTTTTATTATTGGCAAGACCAGTTATTATTGCCTTCACCATAAACAAAAGTGTCATGAGACTGTTTTATTCTCAATTGTTTATTACTTTCTTTGAAATAGGTATCACTCCAACACGTTTCATCTACCAAGCAATAGCTTATTCCTCTTATGCAATGAACAAAATTAGATATTGCTCATTAGCCCAAAGGTTGCCTTAACTGTGCTCATTGTCTTGGTACTTAATTCAACTGTGCAGCTCACAGTTGCTACAATTCAATCAAATGCCTGTATTTCTTTAGAAAGACTGTATTTAAAGGTAAAATAATGATCTACCACACACATACTACCATGAAGTAAAATTTAAATGCCTATCCACTTGGAGGTGTTTCGACAGAAATCACTTATATAAAAATCTTAGGCATGAAATAAATCTCTTAAATTTGTCAGGCATATTTTTGCCACAGTATCTTTTTGGGTTTTCATTCACATGTAGCCCCTATACCAGAATCTGACCTGATCATAAAGATGTACCAACTACTAAACTACTATGTCCAACAGTGATATTATTTCTTAGTCTTTGTAACCTTCAGGCTATGGCAGGATCCCAAATTGAATATCTCCTGTTCTAAAAGGAAGAAAATAAAGCAAATATTATAAGCACAGTTAATACCACTCTACATGTTCATATTAAGGTGCATTTCAGAGCTATTACAAATGTGCTAACTCTGATCACTCCTGCTGTGAATCTAATGAGAATTTATTTATTTAGTTACATCTCAAATGCTGTCTCCCTCACAGTCCTCCCTCACAGAAACCCATCCTCTCTCCCCTTCTCTAAGAGGGTAGGGACCCCTGACCCCCAAAGTATCCTCCCACCCTGGCACATCAAGTCTCTGCCAGAGTAGGGGCATCTTCTCCCGCTGAGGTCAGCCCTGTTGGGGAATAGATACCACAGTTAGCGTGCAGAGACTGAGCTACATACCTATTACATATGTTCTGGGGGCCTCATTCTAGCCCATGTGTGTTCTTTGGTTGATGGCTCCATGCATGAGAGCTCCCTTTGGTCCAGGTTAGTTGACACCACTCCATTTTTGTTTGGCCCTGCATTTCTTTTAGACAGGACAAAAATTTTTATGGAAGGTTTTGTGGGTTGGTCAGTGTCCTTATCCCCCCAACCCATTGGGAGTCCTGCCTGGCTACAGCAGGTTCCCTCTTCAGGTTTCATGTCCCCGTTGTTTGTCATCTTGACTAAGGTTACCTGCCCTAACTCCTGGCAACCTCCCCCATCTCAGATCTTTAGCCTAAAGGTTTCCCCTAAACCTCACTCCTGGCAGCTGCAGATTTCCATTCATTTACTTGGCCCCCTGAATCTCTCTCCTGTCTCTCTATATACCTGATCCTGCCTCCCCCTTTTCTCTTCCCCTTCTCCCATCCCTTTCCCTCCTTCCCTCTGCCTTCTATGACTAGTTTATTCCTCCTAAGAGTGATTCAAGCATCCTTGCTTAGGCCTTCCTTCTTATTTAACCTCCGAGGATCTGTGAGTGGATCATGGACATTCTGTGCTTTATGATTAATATCCACTTATCAGTGAGTATATATCATGCATGTCCTTTTGAGTCTGGATGCTTTACTCAGGATAATACTTTCTAGTTCCATCCATTTGCCTGCAAGATTCATTGATGTCCTTGTTTTAAATAGTTGAATAATATTATATTATGTAAATGAATCATATTTTCTGTATCCATTCTTCAGTTGAGGGACATCTAGGTTGTTTCCAGTTTCTGGACATTTCAAATAAAACTGCTATGAACATAGTGGAGTAAGTGTCCTTGTGTATAGTAGAGCATCTTTTGAGCATATGCCCAGGAGCAGTATACCTGAGTATTCCACTTTTCTTTCCACTTTTCTAAGAAACAGCCAGATTGATTTCCAGAGTGGTTGTATAAGTTTGCAAATTTCTTTTTACTTTTTCCCCTCAGGGGAGAGTGTAAATGCAGTCCCCCACTACCACAAATTATGCAGCCAAGTTTCCCACATTTGGGGAAATCACAAGGGTCAGTACATCCAGAATGCAATGGATATGGCTCGCCCTGGGAAAACCACCTCGGTGATCATAGTATCACCCCTGCCAGGTAAGTGTGCAACCTCACCAGCAATGGAGAAGTGTTTCCCCTTCTCCACAAAGTGGATCAAAGACCTCAACAGACTACCAGATACACTAAATCTAATGGAACAAAGAACAAGAAATAGCCTTGAAAGGATTGGTACAGGAGACATTTGTATGAACAGAACTCCAATGTCTAAGCTCTAAGATCAACAATTGATAAATGGAACCTCATGAAACTGAAAACCTTCTGTAAGGCAAAGGACACTGTCATTATGATAAAATCATAGGCGACAGATTGGGAAAAGATCTATACTAAACATACATCTGACAGAGGGCTAATATCCAAAATATATAAAGAATTCAGGAAGTTATATTCCAACAAACCAAATAACCCAATTTTTAAAATAGGGTACAGAACTAAATTCTTTGTAAAGAATTCTTAACAGAGGAATTTCGAATGGCCAAGAAACACTTAAAGAAATTCTCTACATCCTTAGTTGTCAAGGAAATGCAAATCAAAACCACATTGAGATTCCACCTCACACAGACCAGGAGTGCTAAGATCAAAATCTCAAGGGACAGCACATATCCAATGTGGAATGTTAATCCCACACATGCTCTCTAGCTCAGTGCTCCTTTAGGAATTTAAGGATGCTGTGGGACAGTGTTTATCTGAAACTTGGGTCACTGATGAAGAACTTAAGGGCCAGAATCTTTTCTTCCTCCCTGCCATCATCCTGCAGGATTAATTATGCTTTATTTTTCTAAGTTGAAGATGCCCAAGTTCATGAATTAAAATTGTTCCATGCTCCCATTCCCACCAAGAGCTACTAAGCCATTCCCTATGACTTTTTCATAGTGGTAGACTGAATTCTAAATCATTTCTCCCTTAGGTTACTTCCATCAGTTTATTTGTCACATAGAAGAGAAGTTACTAATACTACCTCTATGATGCAACATTGCTTCTATGAAAACAGATTTTATTCATAATTAAATGAAACTGCTATGTGGACATTCCTCAATTATATTCATTCTATGCACAATAAAATTTTTCCTAATATCTTAATTATTATTGTTGGTAATCTGTGTCTGTATATAACAATATAACCTATTTTATATTAGTTGATAAAACTATAAGATGTTAATTTTAAGTAACATAAATAATTAATTCAACAAGATCAAAACTGATTAGTACATTTTAGCATTTTAAAGAGGTAATTTCACACCCTAATTTACAGAGTTATTACATATATTACATATATTAAATACATATGATTTGGGATTTGAACAACTAAAACTGTATTGACCTAAAATTTTAAACAAGATATTACCTTATGGTGGCAAAATTGTTGTTATTTGGCCCCACATTTTTACTCTTCTCAGTATTGCCTTGAGTTTCCCACCATATCAGCATATACAAGGTACTGATTAAAAGCAGCAGCTTGCATAGTTTTACAAATCACAGATATACACCACCAATGAATTAATAAAAGTTAAAATTACATGGCTTAATAAGGCAAATTTGACACATTAAATTATGGCTTAGGCCATAATTACCTAATATATTCATTTATACAGCCTTCTGCTAGCTGAAATAATAGTCATTTTAAGTCTTAAAATTATGCTATATAATAAATTCACTATAATGCTTAGAGGAGAAGGAATATCCATTATTATTTATTATAATAAAATTTTAATAATACATGTTAAACTTGGAGCAAGAACTATGTTTATTGTTGTTGTTGTGTCTAGGTTTTTATTGGCCTCCAGAAAGTTTTTGTAGGCTCCACAGTTCTAAGAATTTTTCCCCAAGTATATATACTTTTATACTTTTTTTAACTATCAATCAGTTTTCATGATAGTATTAATATTCTTACCACTGCTTTCCCACCTTAGATATGACAATTCAAAATGACCTCTAAGTTCTCATAACTTTGGAAATACATATATTATATACATACTGAGAGAATTTTAACATTTTATCGAAGTAGCTTTCAGCCTACTGCCCACATGCTTACCATCAGGTCTAAGCTGATTATTACCACGTCTTGTGGTTGTTTATCTATTCCACCTATTCTCAGTGTTCAAAGTACAAAAATAGTGGTTTCATGTGGGTGCAACTTTCACCCCTCTGCTGGGATGTGAGAATTGCCACTGGGGAGGCCAAACATGGAGAGTTATTGACGGCTTATTCTGGGGGTGGGGGNGGGGGGTGGGGGGTGGGTAAACACAGTCTAAGATATGGGGGCTAAATCTGGGGTTCCTTGACTCACAGACATCCATTTGCTGCTGGGGTACCACACAGAGGAGTCGCGAATGAAGTGTAGGGGTTCAATTGTCTGCAACAAGGCCAGGACCAAGGTCTCCAAAACTCCTAGACATCCAGGTGCTGCTGAGTCTTGAGGAGTTGGAAGTGGGCTCAGGGGCCCTTGGGCTGAGGACATCAACTAGTCTGGGCCAGGGGAAAATGGGAGCTCCGGTTTACCTAATCAGTAAAGTTTCTTAGCTTAGTGGTAGTTGTCTAGAAGCTCAGAGAGGCCTTCTACAAGAAACTTAGGCTATTGTTCTGTAGGTGAAGACTGTCTCCATGATCCCCATAGTGTTTTTCTATAAAAGAGACAACCCATGTTTATCCTTGCAGTTTATGGACTGATCAATGTGGAAAATGGATGCACACCAACTTCTCAGGGTGGACCAAAGATTAAATACCTTTTAGAGGGAGGAATATCTAGGAAGAGATGTTGGGTAAAAAAAAAAAAAATTCCTCAGGGCCTCTAGGTACCTCATTAGCATAGAGAACTCTTTCCTGGGCTACATGACCAAAGTGGGGGGGGGGGTCTGAACACGTGTTCCCAGACAAGAATCTAGTAGAGAACAGAAAGAAACCTACCATCTCTGGTAAGTATCTAGATGTCTCAGACCTTCTCTACCTTACCAAGTTTCCTGGCATGGTCCATTGTCCCACAGTTTCTTATGCATTTTATTTCAAATGATTTTTACTGGCATGTGAGTAAATGTTTAATGATATTTCTAACTGTATATAATGTACTTTGATCATATTTACTTTCTTACCCTATATTAATTTTTTGTTTTATTTGTACTTCTTTGTTCCTAACAGTTTTCTTATCTCATGAAGAATAAAGTTATATGGCTTGCAGGAAAATGGATGGAACTAGTGATCATCATGTTAAGTCAGGTAAGCTGATTTTCTGACAGACACCAACTGTCATAAACTTATTGAAGTGAATGATGAGCACGAAGCACATGGCCACAAAAGTGGATGCTGATGCTCGGGATGAAGAGTGTGGAAAGGTTCTGTGGTCCATATCAGTGATCAGAAGACAAATAAGGTTTTGTCTTAAAGCAAGGCATCTTGGACCACAGTAGAGTGTACCTGCTGATGAATAAAGAAGATTTTTGTTGTAGACCAGCGAGAAATGGAGAGAGGAAAGACAAGTCAGTTGGCCGTTGCATTGTGAATGTCAATCTGAGTGCTTTCGGGTCTCAAGTAGGTTATTGTAAAAAATAAATAAGTAAAAGGAGAAGGGTATGATATTCTGAGACTGGCAAATACTCTAGTGTCTCTGTAGTTGGAATCCAAAAGAGCTAGCGAAACTTGAAAACTTTTTAAAACCTCGAAAGAAAGTACTGTCTGATAGATAATATGTCAGATAACCCTTAAACAAGGGAGGTAACAAATCCAGAGAAAAAGCACCCAAAATTCAACAGCTAGTTACTCCATGTGTCCTGAAACATAAATGCTCACAGAGTGCTCTGAAGAAAGAAAACTACAAGAAATTACAAGGCTGAGGCTTCACAATATGCTAAAGTTTTGGCCAAGACATTGAAGGAAGATTAAAAAAAAAAAAAAAAAAAAAAAAAAAAACACACCCAAGAGCAGATTTCCAAGAGATATAGGATGTCCTTGCCTAGAGTTTCCACTTCCAAGTCTGACGCCAGAGAGAAGTATATCATTAAGAGTAAAACATAGATAAGTTTTAAATCTCAAAATAAAACAAGGGATGCAGGCTCTCAAAGACAATTGCCATATTTTTTTCTACCACTGGTAGAATATAGAAAGAAAAGGGAATACATAAATTTAAATACTCATTATTATAAATTTTATTCTATACCACATATTATTTTAATCATATTTGAATTTGTTATCATTTGTGAGAAAATGGGGAAAAGGGAGCACTGAATTACAGTTCTATTCTACACATTAATTAGATCATTCTACTGCAAATAGAACTGGTTTCTATTTAAAAGTATAGACCAACTAAATTTACTTGCAATGTAATGCTGTACTATTAAGTAGTCTCCAGTAAATTAATATGACTGGCATAAATGTTAGACATATTTAAAAACTTACTGCTATAGATATTTTGTAGTAACTAGAGATGTATATCAAAGTTTAAATCATATCAACTGCAGAATCCATTTTCTCATAATTATTGTGTTCCTCAGAAAATGTCTTGCACTAATGGCAAAGTATTTATTAAGCTATGGCATAATTACACTAAAACAGACTAATATGACTTGTTTTGACCAATTGCTTTTGGAAAACATGCATTTTCAATTCTTATCTTTCTGGGCTTCAGTTAATCACTACAATGAATAGATATTCATCCTAGCCCACTCAATGTCTCAGCAATGTGCAAATTTATGTGCTTCTTATGCCTACTTAAAAAGAAAATTAGCCATGACTATTTCTATAAGAAGGTTAATTTTCCATCTTTATTCTATAAAATTTGGATAAGTAGTAGTCATCAAAATTAGCCTTTTAAATGATTAAATATCAATCACTCTACTGCTTTAACATCAACTCTTTTTTGCTTATGCAGTAAGATTCTGGTCTCTGCTGAAGAGGGCTGCAACCCTGTAGGTGGAACAACAATATGAACTAACCAGTACCCCTTGAGCTTGTGTCTCAAGCTGCATATGTAGCAGAAGATGGCCTAATTGGCCATCATTGGGAAGAGTGGCCCCTTGGACTTGCAAACTTTATACGACCCAGCACAGGGGAAGGCCAGGGCCAAGAAGTGGGAGTGGGTGGGTAGGGGAGCAGGGGCGGGGAGGGTATAGGGAACTTTCGGGATAGCATTTGAAATGTAAATAAAGAAAATAATAATAAAAAAAAAAGATTCTGGTCTCTGGTACGGAAATACAAGTAACAGTAGGTATTATGTACCTATTTTTTTTTAATTTATTAGAATATGTACAGCTCAACTAAACTGGTTACCATTTTCCATGCCTTCCCAGTAAAATAGAAAGCATCCCTGGTGTTGAGCTCTGTTCTCTCATAACTGTCAACAGCATCTATAGTAAAGAAGCCCTCATTCAGGCAAGTCTTCAGTGAGTTCACCGAGTGAACAGAAAAGAACATCATCCTAATGTAATAACCCCAATTTCCTTTCCAAATAAAAATAGTCATATTATGAATCTAGAGTAAAATTGAATACTAAGAGGGCTCACAGTAATGCAGAGATGGCTGCTTGCTAAGGCTAATAGGCACTCAAAATTTAGACTCTGAGTGTTTGCCATGAAGACAGTCATGCTTCCATGTTTAATAGCATCATACAGATATCATTGGACAATGATAGAACTTTATTGAGGGCTGACCATTAATCAGTACCTTTCATTTACATACCATTCTTTTAACGATGGTCTTCTTTGGTCATTGCAAAATCACTCCTATTTTTGCAGGGACTAAATGTTCTATTTCTATATTAATTTTCCCTATATTAAAAATTCATATACTCTTAGGCTTCTTTCCAATCTCAATTCTTTATTATTAGACTTGTTTAAATTAAGTGAAAAGATTCAACTCAAAAAGCAAATATGCCAAGACTGTTAAAATATGTATACTAGCTATGAACAATCAAAGTTTCTGGGAATCTTCAAATATGAACTTATGTATATGCTACCCATGACCTAAACAAAAAGCATACAATCTGTACCAGTGTGTTTGTGTTCCTGTTATGGCAGACAGATTTTGATACTTCCACTAAAAGTGCTAGATTCCATTTTATCATTATATGGTGTTAATTTCTCTAATGGTTCATCACCTAGAGTATATATTAAATGTTGGAGTCAGGTGGATAAACCATTACAAACTACTGGCTTGCTGAGTTGGTTATTGTTCTCTTGGGAATCAATGGAAACTGTTGCTTCTTCTGACCTTTTTCTCCTAATGTAGAATGGAAAATAATAGAACAAAATTCTATAAGGAAATAATCAGTCTCCTGAATCTTGACTAAGACTGACGCTAAGATTTGGAACATGTATACTTTACAATAAAGTGTATTGCAGAGAATCATGAGAGACATAAGCCGGAGCAGGCTTGCCCCTCACCTAGCACAACCATGACTGGCTAATGTTATTCAAGACACCCTAGATCTTTACCTAAAAACAATTAGTTTTTATTTATCAAATTGACTACTTGGCTAACAAGTGTCTTTCTGAAGGCTGAAAATATTACCATCTAGGGAAATCCTTCTCATATTTTTATATAATTTAATATCATTATGATCATCAAGATATTTCATTTAAGCTAATGTACAGGTAGCTTAGATTCATTGAAGATAATTTAAAATTGCAGGTATGTAGGTCATAAAAATTATTTACTTGCACATAAGGATAGTAATTAAGAGATCATGAACTTAGGAGGGGAGAATCTGTGATAAGCTGGATGGAGAAGAGGAAAGAGCAGAGGTGATACAGGTACAATACTTAAGTATGATGCTCCCCAGAGAATATGAAACTATTAAAAGAAAAATACTGGTAATGAAAGTGTGATTGTACTGAATGGACAGTGAGATCCTTATTTCTTTTATTATTTCTGAAACAGGGTTTCTTTAGGCAACCACAGATTCCCTGAGATCAAGAGTGTAGTTATGCTGTCCTCTCCATAAGACCCAGGTTTACTCACGTCCTCCTTGAGCTCTTACGGTCTTTATCCTTCTCCTTCATAACTGTCTCTGAGTCTTGTGGAATGGACCCCTCAGTTCCAGTGCTATTTTAAGACAGCCGTTTTCCCAGACAGATATGTTTGCAAATACAGGAGACAGGTTACATCAGATCTTCCCAGCCATGTCAGTCTAAATTTCTCATCTATAGAAATAGTGAGACATATCTTTTTTGATTGAGACACTTATGCTAAATTTTTATTACAATGAATTACATAAAACTAGTAGAAATAACTTTCTCCATAGACACTCATGCTGGTAAAATATATAGAAAACCCCTAAAGCTCACTGGTTTCTTCTCCTTCAGAGGGCACACACTTCTGGTAAATGTGTGTTGTAGTGTGGCTCCTGGAAAGTTGGCCTCACTCCTTCATGATATTCCCACATCTCACAGGTAGTGTATGCCCAACAATAGACAGCTTTCTTAGTCTTGGCCCTAATATTTTGGTGACTATAATAACACCAGCTACTTAGCTTTAAAAAAAAAAACTGTGGTGGTTTGAATGAGAATGATCTTCTTAGGCTCATATGTTTAATGGAACTGTTTGGGAAGGATTAGAAAATGAGACTTTGTTTGAGGAGGTATGTCATTTAGGGAATGGGCTTAGAGGTTTTAAAAGTACATGCTATCCCTACTTAAAGCTCTCCCTCTCCCTCTCCCTCTCCC
>NC_034611.1:45196880-45211483 GCF_900095145.1 Mus pahari
TCTCTCTCTCTCTCTCTCTCTCTCTCTCTCTCTCTCTCTCTCTCCCTCCCTCATGATTGTCTCAAAATATAAGCTCCCTGCTACTCTTTCAGTTCCATGGCTGCCTTACTGCCTGCCTGCCTGCCTGCCTGGCTGCTGCAGTACTTCGTAGTGTTATGGTCAAGGACTCACCTTGTGAAACTGTAAGCCTTTATTCAATACTTTCTACTATAAATTGTTTTGGTCATGGTATCTTACTGAGCAGCAATAGAAAGACAAGTAAGATAATACTACATTTAGTTCTCACAGTTCTTAGAACTAAGAAGATCATTGTCTATAGTGCCTTCTGTTCTGATGTCTAAAGAGGCCCATTCCTCATGTTCTCAACTTCCTTCATGTGTCCTCAGACTGTGGAGAATGAAATCAAGGTATCCCAGGGCCTATTTTATTTTATTTTATTTTATTTTATTTTATTTATTTATTTTTTTTTCTTGATTCTGTAGCTCAGGCTAGCCTTGAACTCATGGTGATTCTTTTTTAAAATTATTTTATTAGATATTTTCTTCATTTACATTTCAAATGTTATCCAGAATGTCCCCTATACCCTCCCCCCCAACCCCACTCCCCTACCCACCCACTCCCACTTCTTGACCCTGGTGTTCCCCTCTATGGGGCATATAAAGTTTGCAAGACCAAGGGGCCTCTCTTCCCAATGATGGCTGAATATGCCATCTTCTGCTACATATGCAGCTAGAGACATGAGCTCTGGGGGTACTGGTAAGTTCACTTGGGTACTTTCTCTAGCTCCTCCATTGGTCAGTAATGAGAGTACCACATTCGTGGTCTAATCAATCCCCAGCACCCAGCTCAGTATACCTTACAACTAAGTAATTAAAAATGCATGAATTGAATGAAAATGAAAATATTCAGACTAGACTGTAGCACTACACTTAACATAAGTGATGAATTTGAAACTGAATTAGAATACTGTGTTGGTACTAGCACAAATCTACCAAGTACAATATGAAGGTAAAGAATGCTAAATTTGCATCATAATAAAAGTGCTCAAGCATTACCTTTTCAGATACAAAGTTATAGATCTATCTGGTAATCACTATCTATATTTACATCTATATGCAATATAGATATATATATTGCAAAGAAGCAAATAATTAAAGTCAATTCTAATGACTAAAACCTTAAGTTGTCACAAGATATTGTGAAGTGGTAAGGTGGTACATTTTCCAAATTGCTGGTGTATTTTATGGAAAGAATCTTCTGAATAAATATAAGGAAAAAGAGTAGAAACATTAGATGGACCAAAACCACAATTAAAACAAAACAAAAATGATGGCATGACTTCGCTTTCAAGAAACCCAGGTACTGGAGTCCAGCTCTGGTGGGGTTCTGGAATCTGAGGACAGAATTGTGGGGTCCGAGAAAGTGAAGGCAATGACCACTTGTTGACTTTCAAGTAAGTGGCTTCAAATATATTGAGGCATTTTATTTATAAAATCACAAACCTGCTCACCTTAGTAATGACATCATTGGTTATTTTATTAAAAGAAATAATAACATCAGAATTATAAAAGCTTCATCATTATAAAAAGGCATGAATAGTTTCCCTTCCTTCTTCCCACCTCGTGCTGGGTCAATCACCTCCTAACCTTTTTCTTTTTCTTTTTCTTTCTTTTTCTATTTTTTAACTACAAAGCACAATTTCAGAAAGCCAAAAATAAATGTCTAGCCACACATTCCCTGTAGATATGAAAATATGCCCAGCTGGTAGAAAATGTGGTTACACAGTTGTCTAAGTTTCTCACCTTAGACATTAAACAATCATGGGTTTAAATCCAATCATCAAATAGCACCCCTCTGTCATGATACTATTTTAATTGCAGACAAAGACTCACTTATTGTACCAAGTAGGCTTTCCAGATATGCACTTATAAGTTCCTGATAATGATCTCTCTAAGAACCATTTTAAATCTCTATTGATTGGACATAGTTTTCATATTTTCTAAGTCTCTGCTGATCAGACATAACTTCTTCGATTTATGTCTGCATTGATCAGACATACCTTCCTCAGAGCAGTTATGCAAGCTTGACCCAGTCCTCTACAAAACTGCAACAGGCTTACTTGGTGTTGTTTTAGCTGTTTCTTTATGGAAATTAACTAATTAATTAAATTAATTAATTTTTTGAAATTGTAACCTTTTTCCTTTTTCTCTCTTTATTTTCATTGGTTATTTTATTTATTTGCATTTCAAATGTTATCCCCCTTCCTGGTTTCCCCTCTGCAAACTGAATCCCATCCTGTCTCCCCCCTGCTTCTATGAGGATGCTCCTCAACCAATCCACCTACTCCTGCCTCACCACCCAAGCATTCCCCTACACTGGGACATCAAGGCTCCATAGGACCAAGGGTCTCCCCTCTCATTAATGCCAGTTAAGGCAATCCTCTACTACTTATGCAACTGGAGCCATGGGTCCCTCCATGTGTACTCTTTGGTTGGGGGTTTAGTTGCTGGGAGATCTGGGGAGTCTGGTTGATTGATTTTGTTGTTCTTTCCATGTGTTTGCAAACCCCTTCAGCTCCTTCAGTCTTAACCCTAACTCGTCCATTGGGGTCCCTGTGCTCAGTCTGATGTTTGGCTGCTAGCATCCACATCTACATTTGTAAGGCTCTGGCAGAGCCTCTCAGGAGACAGTTAAACCAGGCTCCTGTCAGCAAGTGCTTCTTGGAATCAGCAATAGTGTCTAGGTTTGGTGTCTGCAGATGGGATGGATTCCTAGGTGGGGCAGTCTCTGGATGGTCTTTCCTTCGGTCTCTGCTCCACCTCCACTCTTTGTCCCTGCATTTCCTTTAGCCAGGAGGAATTCTGGGTTAATATTTTTGACATGAGAGTGTGCCCCCATCCCTAAACCAGGGGCTGTGCCTAACCACTGGACATGGTTTCAATAGGTTCTCTCTCCCCCTTTTGGAGAATTTCTGCTGGATCCAGAGAACCTCTTGCTTCCCTGGCATCTGGGAATTTCTAGTTGTTAGCCCCAGTTCTCTATTCCCCACTTATACATGCCTCCTTTTAATATCCTGATCCTCTGTACACCTTAAACCTTCTATTCCTATATCTGATCCTGCACCCCCTGCCTTTTCTCCCCTCTTCTCTCAGGTTCCTTCCTCCCTCAACATCTCATAATTATTTTGTTCTCCTTTCTGAGTAGGATTGAAGCATATACACTTTGGTTTTCTTTCTTGAGCTTTATATGGTTTGTGAATTGTGCCTTGGGAATTCTGAGATTTTTGCCTAATACTCACTCAGTGAGTACATGCCATGAGTGCTGTTTTGTGATTATGTTACCCCAATCAGGATGATATTTTCTAGTTCCATCCATTTGCCTAAGAATTTCATGAAGTCATTGTTTTTAATGGCTGAGTAGTATTCTCTTGTGTAAATGCACCACATTTTCTGTATCCATTCCTCTGTTGAGGGACATATGGGTTGTTTCCAGATTTTGGCTATTATAAATAAGGCTGCTATGAACATAGTGGAGCATGTGTTCTTGTCATATATTTGAGCATCTGTTGGGCATATGCCCAGGAGTGATATAGCTGGATCCTCAGGTACAACTAGTTCCAATTTTCTGAGGAATCTCCAGATTGATTTCCAGAGTGATTGTACCAATTTGCAATCCCACCAGGAATGGAGGAGTGTTCCTTTCTCTACATCCTCGCCAACATTTGTTGTCACCTGAGGTTTTGATTTTAGCCATTCTGATTGGTGTAAGATGGAATCTCAGGGTTGTTTTGATTTACATTTCTTTGATCACCAAGGACTTTGAACATTTCTTTAGCTGCTTCTCAGCCATTCAAGATTCCTCTGTTGTGAATTCTCAGTTTAGTTCTACAGTCCATTAGTCCATTTTTTCCTTGGGCTTTTTTTTTTTTTTTTTTGGTGGTTATCTTCTTCAGTTCTTTATATATTTTGGATATTAGCCCTCTACCAGATGTGGGGTTAGTGAAGATTTTTTTTCCCAATCTATGCTGTCTTATTGACTATGTCCTTTGCCTTACAGAAGCTTTCCAGTTCATGAAGTCTCATTTATGAATTCTTGATCTTAGAGTGTGAGCCATTGGAGTTCTATTTAGGAAATTTATCCCTGTATGAATGAGTCCCAGGTTCTTTCCCATTTTCTCTTCTATTATATTCAGTGTATCTGGTTTTATGTGGAGGTCCTTGATCCACTTGGACTTGAGCTTTGTGCAAGGTGATAAATATGGGTCTGTATTCATTTTCTACATACAGTCAGACAGTTAGACTAGCACCATTTATTGAAGATGCTTTCTTTATTCCTGTATATTTTTAGCTTCTTTGTCAAAGATCAAGTATCCTTGAGTGTGTGGTTTTATTTCTGGATCTTTAATTCTATTCCATTGATCAAGGATATTCCTCGGTTGAGAATTCTTTGTTTAGCTCTGTTCCCCATTTATTTATAGCATTATTTGAGTCTCTGGAGTCTACCGTCTTGAGTTCTTTGTTTATTTTGGATATCAGCTCTCTATCAGATTTAGAGTTGGTAAAGATCTTTTTCAAATCTGTGGGTTGATGTTTTGTCCTATTGACAGTGTTCTTTGCCTTACAGAAGCTTTTCAATTTTATGAGATCCCATTTGTCTACAGTTGATCTTAGAACATGAATCAATGGTATACTGGTCAGGAACATTTTCCCTGTGCAGATGTATTTGAGGCTCTTTCCTACTTTCTCTCCTATTAGATTCAGTGTTTCTGGTTTTATGTGGAGGTCCTTGATCAACTTAGACTTGAGCTTTGCACAAGGAGATAAGAATGAATCAATTTGCATTCTTCTACATGCTGACCACCAGTTGAACCAGAACCATTTGTTGAAAATGCTTTCTTTTTTTCCACTGGATGTCTTTGGTTTCTTTGTCAAAAATCAGGTGACCATAGGTGTGTGGGTTTAATTCTCGGTCATCAATTCTATTCCATTGATCTACCTGTCTGACTCTGTTCCAACAACATGCGGAATTTGTCACTATTTCTCTATAGCATAGCTTGAGGACAGGGATGGTGATTTCCCCAGAAGTTCTCTCATTGTTGAGAATGGTTTTTGCTATTCTGGTTTTTTTTTTTTTTTTTTTTTTTTTTTTTTTTTTGTTACTCCAGATGAATTTGAGAATTGCTCTTTCTATCTCTGAGAAGAGTTGAGTTGGAATTTTGATGAGGATTGCATTGAATTTGTAGATTGATTTTGGTAAGATGGCCATTTTTACTATGTTAATCCTGTCAATCCATGAGGTCACATCTAGAAGACTGATAGAGGAAAATAGGGGAAAGGAGGATTTTACCACTTGAGAGAGTTTTAAGAGAAACATAGAATCACCTGAAGGCTTTCACCCTGGATAACCCTGACTTTTTCCATGACCAAAAAGTGAAAACAAATATTGCTATGAATATAAACCACATAGTGAAAGCAAGAAGAGTTTGTACGTAATAAGTATAAAGGCTACCAAATTTACCCCACATCATTGCCACATGAGAAGAGATAGAATGCTCATATGCTGTTTCCTGCTGCTGCTACATAGCCACCACCACCCAGAACCAGTATAGTTTGTTTCATAGAAAACTTTATCTCATCACTATTACAAGAGTACATATCTTGGCATCTTCACACTCTCACAATACCATGACACTTTCTGAAAATGATCCATTCTATTACTGGGTGTTAATTAGCTCCTGCTATACACCAAAGACTAGAATAAACACTGGAATACAGTTGTGGATAAAAAAACAGTCTTCCCCCACTGAGCTTAACACTATTAACATATACAGTCTATATCAAAATAATCTTATCAAATGGTCAAAATATCCAATAGGAATAGCAAAATGAAAGAAAAAGCTTATAAATTAAATTGAACATGGTCAGGGAAGATCTATTCAGGAGACAGGTTCAGACTCTAGAAATACCTTTAACTAATAAATGGAAAAAGAATATAACTTAATTCTCAACACTTGAGCACTTCCCTATTTTCTAAACTGAGTTCAGTTTGCTTTTGACAGCCTTCTTGTCTTTGCTGACTTCTAAATGTGTGGTAGTAAGATTCAGTCTTAGTCATCTCATAGGGAATCTTTCCCACTCCGGTAAGTCAGCAAGGCTCTGCAATTACTAACTTTGGAAGTTCGAATTTCCAAATGATAGATCATATACAGATATTATCTGTCCTGTGTAACAGGACAGTTACACAGTAAAGCATAGTAAAGCATGTGATCTGTATGCTCTGGATGGAATACAACTTTTCTTATTTCTGTGATTCCCAATGTTCTACTAAGTACATTTTCGTGCCTAAAACTATAAATGTCCTTCCAACATTCCAGAGTCAAGGTAGAAGTAGTACATGCTATCCAAAATTGTAGTGCCAAAAGAATTGTACATTCCATCCTGTTTTTGTTTGTTTGTTTTAATTTTTCTATTCAACCAGTATCAGCCAGCCCAGATAATCTATTATGACTTGTATCCATTTCATGAGAGTAATCAGGGCTGGGATGGGCTTTCTAAAGCACATCCTCTTACTCTGCAGGAATAGGTGACAGGAGGAAACTATGGTCATTTTAAAAACTGGTTACCTGTCAAAAAATAAACTAAAGGAATTTAATTTGCATCTTCAATTTTCTAATGATATTACACATGTTGAAATTGAGGATTTGATTATCAGACATTAATATATTTACTGCCTAATTTTGTGTTAACTTGACACAAGTCAAAGTCATCTGAGAGGAAAGAAGCTCGAATAAGAAAATTCCTCCATAAGATCAGGCTGTAGGCTGAATAGTAGAGTATTTTGTTAATTTGTAAGTGATGGACAAGGGAAAAGCCTATTGTGGGTGTGACCATCCCTAGACTCTTGGTCCTGGGTTCTATGAGAAAGCAATCAAGCAAGCAGGAGGAGCAAACCGTTGAGCAGCACCCCTCCATGGCCTCTGCATCAGCTCCTGCCTCTAGATTTCTTCCCTGTTAGAGCTCCTGTCCTGACTTAATTCAGTGGTTGATTATAATGTAAAAGTGTAAAACAAATAAACCTTTTCATCCCAAAGTTGCTATGGCCATGATGTTGATCACAGCAATAGTAACTCTCATTAGAACACCATGTATCTTAGAAACTTGAGCTATTTAATTGATTTGAGCAAGTTGGTCCTGTCTTTGCTTGCCCCCTACATTGTTGGGGCTAGAAGAGATGTAGAAGAAGATAAGAGTATGTGGTGGATGGTGATCACTTGTGCAAGTAGCTGGAAATCAAAAGCAGAGAGATAGAATGAGTCAAGATCTACATATCTCTCTAAAGCCATGCCCTCAATAACTTAATTTTTTTCTACTAGGGACAACCTCCTTGGATTCCCTATACCTCTCAGCAGTGATATAATCTGGCACCTAAGTACATGAGCCTGCAGAGGATACTAAAATGTAAATCCTAACTATATGTTTTCGGTCTAACAGAGTATGCCTATATATATATTTGCTTTCAGAATAAGTTAACTTGTATTGGAAGTCTTTCTAAAAGCTAACTCTTTAAGAATAAAGAATTAAGTTATCAAAGTGTTTCAATATTCTAAGTAGGGAAGTAGAAAATTCCAATGGAGCTAAGTAAATGGTCTTTAAGCATGCTTGAAAAGAACAATGCTTCCTGTTTTAGGCAGGTTCTTTGCAAGGAAGATGGTTAAAATTGTAACAGATTACTGTAGATTTGTTTACACATAGTCTAAGTTAGAGTATGGTAGGGGCATACATAGTTCTGAAAAGATGAATGAGATAACATACCTCTCTACTTCAAATTACATCCAATTAACACTCCCATCCCCACCACATGCCACACACAGAACCATACAGGAAATGACTATAAGGTTCTTGCAGTGTCACAGAGACAAGGCTGTCATGGAAACCTGCTGTTGTGACCCAGAAAGAGGTCCTGTTCATGGTGATAGATTTCTTCTAATGCAAATTTGTGAATAATAGTTGATGTGATCTCTAAAAAGAAAAGGCTTTGACATGACAGTCTACACACAGAATTGTCTGACAAATTGCATTTATGCTACGCAAACAATGTCCCTCAGTCACTTTTTGAAAATTATTGCTCTTTGAAAACTAATATAGCGGTGTTGTTCCTAATAGCATGCCTGATAAGTTATTGGAAGCGTGGTCTACTGTGTTCCTGGGTTTTATGTTTTAAAACAAATAGTGTTTTTAAACCATTTGACCCAGAAACCAATTTGTATCCCTTTGGTAATCATATGACTCTAGCTGGAAATGCATGCCACAAGAGAAAGAAAAATGTCTTGCTCTTATGGAAGAAAATTGGTTACCATCTCTTCTACTAAAGAAAGGCACAGTTACTCACAGTACATATGAATGAAGAAAGCTGATCTTTCAGAGTTATTAAAAACATGCATTTTCTTTGTCTTGAGTATGTATTGAATAAATTAAATACTTAGGCCTATAAAAAGTTAAGTACTGGTGGCAGCTTATTGAGATTGTTGATGACATACTGCTGGTAAATAATGAGCAAATAGTTCAATTGTTCTTAAGTTCAACTCTTCAGGCATTATCTTCATACATTTTCTATTTCATTTATTATATTTTATCTGTATTGGTGTTTTCCCCACGTACATGTCTATGCACTATGTGAGTCTGATGTCTGTGACTACCGCAAGAGGATATTGAATATCTATAAATTGGAGCCACCACATGGTTGCTGAGAATCAAACCAGGTTTGTCTGGAAGAGTGACCAGTGCTCTTCCAGTACTCTTAACTACTGGGCCATCTCTCTTGCCCTAATTTTATATTTTTATGTATCCCAAGATCTATAGAAAAATTTTCCAACCAAGGTTAGAAACAGCACAATATTTCCCAAATATTTACATAGTCAAATATTTATCAATAGAAAAATTGTTTGATATACTGTAATAAAAGTTCTGATAAGATACCTCCTGGCATTGAGACTGTGGTAAGGCACTAAGTTGGGGATGGAGCTTAGGAAAGCTTAGGATAGATGTCAGGAGTAAAAAGGTCTTTCTGCTCAGAGATAGCACCAAGGAAACAAGGAATGCTAAATATGCAGATTTTCTCTCCAACAGAAAAGATCTATAATCCATTTTCTGTCAGAAAGTGCAGAAGTGATGGATATACTGTAATATGTCAATGGAATACAAATCTAATAATCCCCATTAAAAATCAATTTATTGAAACCACATGGACTACTGTCAAAAACCATTATATTAATCCAAGTAGAAATGATTCAGATCTATGATATACACATTTATCATATATGATACATGGTTACCTTTATTTGAAATCCTACTCCAGGAAACAGTAACAGATGTGCTAGAATGGAAAAGAGTAGTGGCTATAAGATGTTGGATTGAGAGCAAAGGGTTTTGGGGTTATTAGCTGATAGGAAGATGCCAGAGGTTGATGTCAACATTTGTCTTTCTGTGAGGTTAAGAAGTATGCATTTTATTGTATAAAAATGTTGAATTTGTATAAGAAGATAGCCCGGCTGAAGAGGTGTGAGCAGGAGCCATGAGCCATGTTATTTTCCTGGTAGGATGTAGTTTTAGTTAAAAATAACCTTTCTTTCCCAAAATAAAATACTCGATTTTGTTATCACAATAGCAGAAAAGAAGACAGTGATGGACCAGGCCAGAATACTCTAGAGGCTACCAAGTCACAGACTAAAAAATAGTCTCACTAAGCTAACAAGCAAAACAGGCACACATTCTGTGCAAAGGGATAAGGCGAGCCACCCCAAAGGCTCTACACAATGAACTTTCAACAGTTGGACATTCTACATCAAAGGACACCTGACATTACAATTCATGTGGTATAATAGAAAAGCAATGTCTCAACAGAAAATTGCATTTGATAGGATCTTGTGGACCTCAAAAGAAGAGAAGTTGGTTCAGTATGTACAGTGCAAAAAAAAAAAAAAAAAAAATGAGGTCCAGGCTTGTCCAGAGCTTTAAAGAACTCAGCTTTAAAGATAAGAATAATTGTTGGTCCTCAACAAAACAGAATTGTGACTTGTGAGTAAATTTATGTTCATGTGAATAAAACCATAAACCATAAGCATAAACTTATCATAATAAATATTTAGTTTTACATTCTTTCTATAAATCCATTCTATTTAAATGAATGTCTTTCATCTTTTAAATGTTTTTCATTCTTTTTAAAGGAATCTCTGTAGTGATTGTTGCAGATATACCTAAATTGAGTGTTCTCTTTTAATGCTCTTAATGAGCTAAAAAAAATTCTTTATATCACAAAGCATGGTGATAGTATAGTGCTTACTCTCTGAAATTGATAATTGTTAGGGCAGACCTGAAGCTCAACAAGACTTGTAATGTAGAAAAGACTTAGCTATTCACCAAAATTTGATAAGATGGATTTGATGTTCATAACAAAAAAAAAAGATCCAAATTTAAATGTGTTTTGATGGGCGACTGTAGGTAAAAGAAGAGAGATGGTGAAAGAAAAGAAAACTTACTATATAGTTCTATCAGGTTAAATTAAAGCAAAATAAATCATTCAAAATGCAAATACATGAATATGATCTTTGTATCAAGGATAAGCTTAAAATCAGTGTGCTGTCCTATGATCTTAATATTGTCTAGGTAACATAAATTGAAAATTGATTAATGTCTTATATAACAAACAGACATAAAGCAATAATAATACTTTCTAGTTAAATTGGTAGTCTGTGGCTCAAAGATGAGATTCCAGCATGAACCAGAAAGTATTATTATTACCTTGCATTTGTTTATCTGTTGCTTTTGTTTCTGTTGAACTTAGATCACTATAAGGTTTGAATTGGGTACTGAATTGGTTACTCAACTCCATGTGAAAATTACTATTAATGTGGTAGAAAAAAAGAAAGACAAGGTATCAAAAAGACATACCAGTGGCCATTTCATTTACAGAAAAATAGCTGAATGTATCTTGGTCAAAGTAATGGTTCTTTGGATTCCCAAACATTACCTAGAAATCCTTATATAAGTGTCTTCATAGAGGCTGTTTTAAAGTCCTTTTCTTGTGCTTCAGCTGTGTTGGAATACTCAAGGTCTGCTATGGAAGGGTTACTGGGCTCTAGTGGAGACATATTGTCCTGGGTGCTATTGATTATGTTTTTATGCTGGTGTCTAGTCATCTGAAATTGGAAAAGTTATAGCTCTAACTGCTAATATCTGGTTTTGGCTATGTGGGGAGGGTACTTTGTCCCTTTGTTTATGTCTCTTCTCTGGATATTAGAAGAATATTCTGGCTCCGGTTTGCCTGGTAGGAAATCTGTGTGGACCTGATAGGTATGGCCACTGGGGGCTCCAGATAAAATGTGTTTCTGGATATTGGGGGTTGGCACATAGGAATAAAGATAGGCTAAGGCTATGAGGGATTTCAAAGGAGTTAGGAATGCAGTGTTTCACCAGGATCTGCTGATTTAGTTTCCTTAGAAAGGGGTAGAAAGTAATGACAGAATGCAGAGCTGGAGATGATAAAGGAAGATTAGATTAGATAGAATGGAAGGAGAAGTGAAACTCCACTTACCAAATTTAAATCAAGATCAGATCATTTGAAAAGACCTGTAACCCCTGGCTAAAAGAAAGTCACTCAAAGCATCCAACAAAGCCCAGAGCCAGATGATTCCAGCACAGCATCTCACCAGACTTTGAAAGAATTGTTAATGCCAATACTCCACAAATTATATCACAGCCAGAGCTCAGAAAGAACTAGAAAGGGTGAGCTTATTCGGCAGTAAGTCTCAGAGGCAGAAAACATTAGAGGCCTAGATAAACTCGTAGGGAGGGTAGAAGGTCCCAGGACAAGGCTTAGGCTAGCAGACTGAGACAGTAATCCTCCAAGACAATTAAAACAGAAGTTACACTTACATAAATGACTAATATCTAAAATAGAACTGAAGAAATTGTATATAAAAAAACAAAAACAAAACAAAACAAAACAAAACAAAAAAATACCCCGTTAAAATAGGGTACAGATCTAAACAGAGAACTCTCAATAGAGGAAACTCAAATGGTTGAGAAGCACTTAAGTAATGTTCAGTTTTCCTAGCTGTCAGGGAAATGAGATATCAAAACTGCTTTGAGATTCTAGCTTACATCTGTCAGAATGGCCATGATCAATAACACAAGTGATATCTCATCCTGGCAAGAATGTGGAGCAAAGGGGACATTCATTCATCCATTGGAGATGGGAATACAAACTTTTATAGCTACTGTAGAAATCAGTGTGATGGTTCCTTAGAAAAATAATAATTGATCTGCCTCAATATCACTCTTGCTCCTATCCCTAATGGACTCTTCATCCTTCTTGAAGGACACTTGTTCAATCATGTTCATTGCTGCTCCATTCAAAATAGACAGAAGTTAGAAACAACCTAGATATCCCTCAATTTAACAAATGGATAAATAAAATATGTTATATTTACACAATGAACTCTTACTCAGTTGTTAAGAAAATGAAATCATGAAATTTGAAGGCAAAAAATTAATGGAACTAGAAAATAAATCACTGTGAATGTGGTAACCCAGACCCAGAAAGATAAATATGGTAACTATTTGCTTATATATGTAAACTTATGTATATTAGCTATTAAATAAATGATAACAAGCTACAATCCATAGCTCCAGAAAAGGCAAGTATAGAGAGAAGGGGAAATGCAATCAGAATATATTGTGTGAGAAAATAATCTATTTTAAATAAAAAAAGAGGTACAGGAGTAATAAGACTGTTAACCTCAGGGCAGCATATCACCTACAAAGATCCCATGAGAGAAACCAACCATCTTGTAAAAGGAGAAAATGGTGTTTTTAGAAAGCCCACAAGTCTCAATGTTTTACATAACTCTGTGAACTTTGGGAATTCATCAGTGCCTCAGCCAGTGACTAACAGGATAATGTACTAAGCAATACAGGAGCAGGGACCAGGTAGACAGCTCTTACACAATGACATTCCTCTTATTTTCTGAAGAAATTAAAGCAAACGCAATATTCCTCAAGGCGTAAATACTCGTTAAGAATACCTGGGATAACATAAAAATTCATAAACTAAAGCTTTAAAAGAAAAAAAGGCATTTTTACAGGCTTGAGTGTAAGAGGGAGACTGTCAATTTCACTACCACTTGAGACTCCCAGGGAAATTCTCCCTCTTCTCTTCTAGCCCCTGGTTGCTGCTAATAATTAGCTCTGTTTTGTTTTGTTCTCCATATAATATCTCTGGGAACATGTCTTCTGTGAGGTAGAAACTATCCCACCATACCATGGTCCTCCATAAATGTTAAGATGTTCTATAGATATATTGTTCCACCAGTCTCTGCTTATACAGACCTTTATCTTGTTTTTTGTCTACTGATACCTCTGTGGACCTGACCTATCAGCAGATGGTAAAGACATCATCTAGTTAACCTAATGTTAAAGAAAATATCTTAGGAGTTTCCTTTTGGGGGCATCATCTCATCGCCATTAAGCAAGACAGAAACAATGAGGTTGTGTTGGTGAGAAGAAAGGACAATGCTAAGCAAGCCTCCGGAACACTGGTCGGCAGGTACCAAGGAGAAGGATAGTTTCTCTCATCGTTTACACATAAATGTGGAACAGTCACACGTTTAGCTCTTGAAATTTAGTGTCACTGGCAAACAAAACCAGAAGGAAAAAAAAAAGATGGTGATGAGATCAAAGTAGGACACATATGTGAAACAAAATGGGGTGAAACTCCCTAACTTAGCAGATGGTTCAAAATGAAATGGCAAAGTAATATGCTGTGACATTTGAGTTTTAAAAAGAAAAAAAAAGCAATAAAAGCTAAAATCTAATTCATTACTAGTTGTGTTGAAATATTCCTTTACACAAAATACAGTAAGAGGCATAAATACCTGCTAAATCACATTCATAGTCACTTATAAAGAGTTTGATGTTTTTTAAAGTAGTGATTGAAAATCTGAAATATCAGGTGTTCATTGACCTTCTATAAAATCATTTGTAAAATTTTTCACAAAAACAATTCCTCATAAGATGTTTGAAAAGATATTTAAGTAGTTATAATAATGAAATGAAATAGTATGGCTCTGTACCCACATTCCCTTTGGCCAGTTAGAAAACACTGAATAAAGAAAACAAACAGAAACATCTTTCCTTCTTTTCATATAGCATCTCCAATCAATCAATCAATCAATCAATCAATTAATTCTGCTATTATTTGTACCTCTGGTAAGTAATCTCCAACCCTAACAATTCTTTTAGTGTTCAAACTAGCAGCTATACAAAAGCTAGCTGAGCCTCAGTATATCAGCAAGGACATATTATAGTCAGTTTACATTTTACATTATATGACAAACCATAAGAACCTATGGTTATGAGCTAAAACCATCCAGTAGAAAAAAAGACAGCATTTTCAACAAATGGAGCTGGCACAACTGGCGGCTATCATGTAGAAGAATGAGAATTGACCCATTCTTATCTCCTTGTACAAAGCTCAAGTCTAAGTGGATCAAAGACCTCCACATAAAACCAGAGACACTGAAATTGATAGAGGAGAAAGTGGGGAAA
>NC_034611.1:45211928-45232887 GCF_900095145.1 Mus pahari
CTCAATAGAGGAATGGATACAGAAACTGTGGTACATTTACACAATGGAGTACTACTCAGCTATTAAAAACAATGAATTTATGAAATTCTTGGGGTAATGGATGTGTCTGGAGGATATCATCCTTAGTGAGGTAACCCAATTACTAAAGAAGTCACTAAATATGCACTCACTGATAAGTGGATATTAGTCCAGAAACTTATAATACCCAAGATACACTTTGCAAAACACAAGAAAACCAAGAAGGAAGACCATCGTGTGGATACTTCATTCCTCCTTAGAATAAGGAACAAAATACCCATAAAAGGATATAGATACAGAGACAAAATTTAGAGCTAATATGAAAGGATGGACTACCCAGAGACTACCCCACCCGGGGATCCATCCCATCATCAGCCACCAAACCCAGATACTATTGCACATGCCAGCAAGATTCTGCTGAAAGGGACCCTGATATAGAGGCCTCTTGTGAGGCTATGCCAGTGCCTGGCAAACACAAAAGTGGATACTCACAGTCAGCTATTGGATGGAACACAGGGCCCCCAGTGGAGGAGCTAGAGAAGTACCCAAGTAGCTGAAGGGGACTGCAACCCTGTAGGTGGAACAACAATATGAACTAACCAGTAACCCCAGAGCTTGTGTCTCTAGCTGCATATGTAGCAGAAGATGGCCTACTCAGCCATCATTGGGAAGAGAGGCCCCTTGGTCTTGAAAACTTTATATGACCCAGCACAGGGGAATGCCAGGGCCAAGAGGTGGGAGTGGGTAGGTAGGGAAGCAGGGGTGGGGGGAGAGTATAGGGAACTTTCGGGATAGCATTTGAAATGTAAATAAAGAAAATATCTAATAAAAAGAAACTATGGTCATAATTATGTATGCTACTATCATATGCAATGCTTAAAAATAAGATGATTTATATTATATAATCTCACTTTTTCTAATAAAATAAAACCTTGGAGCACAGAGAGGTACTTACTTAAAGCTATATTGAGAGTCTATCTTACCCAGACAGAATGTCTATTATCAAGACAAAACAAGTGCAAAAAACATTTGTCACAGTGTGGACTGTGTAGATACATTACCAGTTGCTAGAATGTAATCCCATCGAGCAATTGTGGAAATCAAAGAAACTAAAATAAGATCTATTCCAGGTCTGACCCTTCTGGATATGTCCTTGTATCACAAGTCAAAACATCATAGAGACCCTGGCACAGAGGTATTTACCCTAGCACTGTTCACAGTAGCTGAGTAAGGACCCTACCTGGATGGTGCTCAACATAGAGATGGGTAAAGAAAGATGTCAACATGATGAACTATTTTCAGACATAAATACCAACAGAATTGTTTCAATGCAGGAATAAATTTAAATGTTTGAAAGCAACCTGTTTTGGCAGGAAGTCTGGAATAAGTGCACAGCACATGTATAGGGTGGGAGGGAAGCAGCATGGGGCAGGGGCTTGGAATAATACCTCTACATAAGTTTAGTCAGCCTCCAAGACAAATAGTGTGTGTTTCCTCTCCTCCATAAGATTATGTAGGCATATATGACAAAAGTGGGGAAGTAATAATTATCTATAAGTAAATGGCCAATGGGAATGGAGGAGATTAAAAGGAGAGTAGTAGATTATGGGGCAAGATGCTGAGTATCATTATGTACTTGTATGAAAATGTTCTTATATAACATGATACCACATACAGTGAATATAATCTGTGAGAATTAAATGCATAAAAGACCACTTTATCGTGAGTAAAATACTTAACAGAACATGAAGCATGTTGAACATGGAACGTATGTAGAACACACACCTAGAGTGAATGTATCTGCGTACACATGCATAAGTACAGGTGGCATGTACCATGTTGGAAGAACAAGAGAAGGCAGTGATAGGTGACGGAGCAGAATGAACAGTAGATCCATTTCACGCCTGAGCCATGAAAACGGATACAAAGTTATGATCTTCCTAGTTTTAACTCAGTCACAAATGTCTTTTATTGGGGGACAGTTTGTGATAGATATGAGTATAAACATAGAGTTGATAGTAAAAGGCCAGAATCCAAAGTGAAGCTCTACAGCTCCGGAATAGCTATTCTAACTGGAGACGTTCATCACAGTGTACGGAATCTGGATCTAGAAGGTGATTCTTAAAATGCCTATGCTTTTGTTGGCTACAGGAGTTATAATAATAACTATTACGTTTAAACTATAAATAATGTAATACAAATTTTACCAGACATGAGAATAACCTGTTACAAGGTGCCTGGTTATTGCCTGGACTTCATCACAGTGGTTAAAACATATTCATTGTGTGCATAGTGATATATGATAATTCCATTTTTTAACTGAAATGTTTTTTTCATAAAATATAATTTGAGCATATTTTTTCTTTCCAAGATCTCTTTCTCCCAGATTCTTTCTACTCACCCAACTTTTTTTTTTTTTTTTTTNTTTTTTGTTTTTCAAGACAGGGTTTCTCGGTGCGGCCATGGCTGTCCTGGAATTCACTTTGTAGACCAGGCTGGCCTCGAATTCAGAAATCCACCTGCCTCACCCAACTTTTTAAAAGACAAACAAAACAAATTGTCCCAGAGGCACTGCAGATGTGGCTGCTATGTCAAATGTGGATCAGTAGGTGACAGAAGAGAGTCTGTCTACACTCAGTGTTCTGATTATGAACATCTGAGTGATTAATAACCTAACATTTTCTTAATAAAGCAAGCCTGAGATAATCACTAGTCCAGCACCAGAGGGTCCAGACATGTAGCTATCCTGAGATGACTACCAATCCTATGCTAGGCAGGCCCAGATGATTTTCCAGGATGGGGAGAGAAACACTAACTGATACCTCAGTTGCCAGGAAGGAGTGAGACTGAAACAACCCTTCATGAGGGGCCCCTCTGGTGGGCAGGGAAAGGAGCGATCCCCAGGCAATCGCTAGACCTGGACAGGGAGCTAGCCTGAGATAATCACCTGTCCAGTGCCACATGTGGTGTGTGTGTGGTGGGGGAGTGGACCATGTCTGAGATGACCCCTGTACCCTACCATAATGCTCCAGGACAGGGGTGCATAGCACTCCTGAGACCACTCCAGAGATGACCCCAGACACTCACAGACCCCAAGTAAGACTAAAAGAAGCAAATAAGTGGTAGAAAAATGGAGGAGAAAATGAAGGATGTAGGCACAATGATGATAGGAAGAACTGCAGACTTGAGGGTAATGAGGAACAGTCTGATATAAATAGCCAATGACGCCGTTTTGCACTTCGCACCATGGTGGGGCCCTGGCCTGTGCTACTACTGGGAGCCACATCTGAATCGGTGGCCCTGCAGCAGCAGAGGCCTGTTACCATTAAAGGACAGGAGGACTTCCCTGGCCTGGGCTACTGCCCAGGGACATATCAATGTCTGAGTGCTGTGCAGATCTCGCCACACCCCTCAACTGGGTATCGTGAAAGAACTGGTCCTGGAGGCTTGAAAGCAGGAGAACTAACCCTGCCCCTAGCCAGCTTCGGTACTCAGGAGAGTGGCCCTGCACATGGCAGTTGTGGGTGAGTCGGACCCAGGGAGAGCATGGAAGAACTGTCCCTGCTGCTAGTCTCCTGTGGAAGAGATACTCTCCTCCCACCGTGTCTCTCACCATTTGTGACAGGCAGGAAAGCCAGCCCGGGAGTCATGATCCATTGGCAGCAGGTGCAGGGGAGGAGGGGTGTCACCAAGGCCTGACACTATTACTGATGCTATGATGTTCTTACAGACAGGAGCCTAACTGTCCTCCGAGAGGCCCTACCAGCAGCTGAGCGAGTCAGTCACAGATACTTACACTCAACCATTGGACTGAAATCCGGGACCCCTAGGGTTTGAATTAGGGGAAGGATTAAAGAAGCTGAAGGAGAGGGTGACCTAATAGGAAGAGCAGCAATCCCAACTAACCTGGACCCCAGGAAGCTTCTAGAAACTGAGCCACCAACCAGGCAGCTTACAGGGCTTTGGTCTGAAGGCCCCAGCACATATATAGCAGAGGACTGCCTGATCTGCCCTCAGTTGCAGAGGAGCCTATGCCTAGAGAGACTTGAAGCCCCAGGGAAGGGGGAGGTCTGGCAAGGGGGAGCATCCTCTCAGAGGCAAGGGGAAGAAGGATTAGATGAGGAACTGTGGGAGGGGGGACCAGGAGGAGGCCACAGCTGAAATGTAAATAAATAAAATAATTTCAAAAATAAAAGGTTATGCTAATTTCATGTAGAAGAGACACGGTCTCCGTATGAGAAGATCATTAGCTTTTATCTGTAGTGAGTAAAAGGGTTTGGGAAGTGAACAACCTGTGGGACCCGCACAAGACAGATCTGTCCAGTATAACAGAGTCTGGTATGGACACTAAGGCTTAAATTCCCTGACGCCAACATACGGATGGGTTCACTCTTGTAAAGCTCTCCCAATCCCTGTCTTTTCCTGCTTTCATATAAAGTCAGCCGCATCAGTGCTGAGTCAGCAGTGAGACCCCGTCCTGAGCTCTCGTCCTTCTACAGAGCTCTCACAAGTGCCCAATTCCGGCCTTACTGGGTGACTGATCTTTCACCCCTTCCACACCTGAATAACATTCCAAGTCCTACTTCTAATGGAAAAACACCTGAATATCCGAGACCTTTAAGTAAGAATCAAGCCCACTAGGCTCTGTGTGACTGAGGGGATAATGTGCGTCTTTGCTTCATTTGCTGAGTGATGCTTAAAAAGACAGAAAGTTTTAACGCAGGATTTTCTAGTTTACTACAATCTTATATTGGACCCATATAGAAGAGTAAGGTAGTTCAGGTCCCGGCTTTCTTGAGAACTCCTTCATGGAGTGAACTGTGGAGCAAGAAGCCAAATGGTCAACCCCATGACCATGATAATGGCCATGAGAAAGGCCTATGGCAGATACACACTCTCCTCTCTGACACTCCTTTGTGTTAGAACAAGCAGGTATCTCAGAGTCTTAGACTTGCCATCAGGATACATAATTTTTGTGCTGATCAGAGAATAACATTAGTAAGTGGACACAATAAAGTTCCAAGTATCATTCTTGATAACATTCACAGGTGACCAAGCTCTTTGATCTAAAATACCATGTACTATTTTGTTTACACATCAAGTTTCTTCGTAATCTTTACATTCTAATGAAGTTTGTTAAATGTAACTATCAATATTGTGCATGATAAAAACATAAGTAACTTCATCTAATAGTATACACATTCTATTGTACTGAAGTCTCTTGGGCTAACTTCTGCTTTTTTTAAAAATTTAATTTATTTCAAAGTTGACCAAAGACAGCCAAACATTTCCAACTCAGGGTCACATTTTGAGTGCTTGTTTCCCAGCTGGTGGTACTATTTTAAGAGCAATAGAAAACATCTGGAAGAGATAAATCAGTAGGGGAGAGCCATAGTAGAATAAACGTGGCCCCTCATTCTTGTCACCCTGTTTATGTTTTGGTTTGTCACGATGGGAACATCATGCAACACAATCCAACCACATTAGCTAAGCTGTCCTTCCATGCCTGAAACTATGAGCCAAATACAAATTAATCCTCTCTTATGTTGTTTCTCTCAGTATTATAGGGGTCTCAAAATTAATCATGGAAACCGATATCAGAGAACTAGGGTAATAATAGTGACCAAACTCTACCCTGATGTTCATAGGACCGTAGGGTGCTTTTGGTGAAGGGACATAGAAGACTTTAAAAATGTGGCTAAGAGAAATTTTACAAGGTCATAAATAGCTTAACGGAGAAGTCTGGGGAGACCCCTGCTCAGAATCCTAAGAACAGTGCACAGGATGAAGATCAGACTCAGGAAGTTCTGGGTGGGGGGAAGGGCTGGAGAAAGGCTTCATTGGCTGAGAGCACATCCTGCACTTGCAAAGGACAAGGCTTTGGCTCCTATCATTTACATGGCTTACTTACGACCAGCTTTATCTCTAGTTCCCAGACTCCAGGCACACAGATCATCATGCACACTCATGCACACAGACAAGACATTTACACTAAGAAAAATCAATATGAAGAGAAAGTCTTTATATGTTTCAGATGAGAGCGTGAATTACCCTGGAAACTGGAATGGAGGCCATGTACTTTATATTCTAATACAGATTTTGGCTACATTTCACCCATGTCCTAGAAAAAAATGAAGATGAACTCAGAAGTAATTGACTAATTAATTTGGTGGAATACATTTCAATACTGTGTAGTTGTCAGGAGCATAATTATTACTGACTCCTTTAAATTTGCTTGTGGTCAGAATTCTAAGCAAAAAAAAAAAGAAAGAAAGAAAGAAAAAAAACAGAAAAGAAAGATGTGAGAAACAGTTTTGCAGACAAAAAAGGAGATTTAAAAAGATAAACAATCAAACGGGAACTTTAAAAATGATTAAGAAGCTAAACACTTTTCACTGGAGTTATCTTGAGGACACTTTAGAAATTCTTCATACCCGATGCATCAGTGACTAATGGGAATAAAATTGTATAGTCATGTACAAGACATTTAAAGGGTGAATGCCCACATTGTTCTCTGAGCAGAGAGAACCTTGGAGCTAAGTGCATTTCTGCGTTCATCTACTCAAGAACTCAGAAGCCCATGCAGCTGTGGCCATAAGCAGCATTGCTAACTGCTGACAGCAAAACTCAGAGTTGTCTCTGTGTTACTGATTCTGCAGACGACAGGCGAGATGAGAGATTGATGGAGTTGTGGATGTTACTGCCAAGGCTTAGGAGTAAAGCCTGTGAGGCCAAGTATTGAATGTCAGTTGGATTCTCTGCAATAATCCTTCAAGAGGAGTATTTTTTTTTATTTTATTTATTTACATTTCAAATGCTATCCCGAAAGTTTCCTATACCCCTCCTCCACCTCTGTTCCCCTACCCACCCACTTCCACTACTTGGCCCAGGCCTTGCCTTGTGCTGGGTCATATAAAGTTTGCAAGACCAAGGGGCCTCTATTCCCAGTGATGGCTGATTAGGCCATCTTCTGCTACATACACAGCTAGAGACACAAGCTCAGGGGGTACTGGTTAGTTCTTCGTATTATTGTTCCACCTATAGGGTTGCAGCCCCCTTCAGGTGGATGCTCACAGCCAGCTATTGGATGGAACACAGGGTCCCCAATGGAGGAGCTAGAGAAAGTACCCAAGAGGAGTATTTTTTAAGTTTAAATGGAGGCCTGAGAATGTTAGAAATGCTGAGACTATGGGACGTTTATTAACAAAAGGCCATAAGCACTGAATGGAAACAAGCAAAGAGAAATACTGTAAAGTCTAAAAGCAGCAGAGCGATAGAAAAGCAACTAGACAGACTGAATGGAGCTCACTTCACATGACCACATACCCTGTATCCTATCGTCAATATGTAGTACTTCTTTTTTCCTTTCTGGGTTCAGTATTTCCTTGTTCTCATACATTCTTTATATGCCATCGCTCCTCCCTCTTAAAATAGTAATTTTGACTGTGTGCCAGTAGATATCAGAATAATACTTATTTTGTTTTTTATTATCAGGGATTCACCATAAAGAGATTACTTTTTTTTTTCTCAGAAGAGATCTTGAACTTGGGATGTTTGAACAAAGATGGGGCGTGTTAAAAATAGGGGGTTCTTGAAGATAAAGTGAATTTTGTATTATGAGATGTCCATTAGCCTTTGAGGGTCAGTGATTAAATGTTGTGGTTAGAAACTAAAATATTTCCAACAGTCTTATCTTTTAAGCACTTGCTCCTCAAATAGTGGCACTGTTTGGGAAGTCTGTCAGACTTGTAGGAGGCAGAGCATAGATGGTAGAAATTGGTCTCATGTGGTGAGCCTCTGAAGATCAGTTTATACTGGCCCTTGATTCCTGCTGTTATATCTTCTTCCTGGTCTTCCATGACATGAATATTTACCATTGTCAAGTACTGAAGATGCTCTCTTATGAGTTCCCCAACATGAATATTTTGAAACCGTGAAGCAAAAGAAGTCTTTTATTATCTTATTAAATTGCTGTTTCCAGACATTGTGGCCAAAGAAATATATATTTATCCCGGTGTAAAGAATAGGCAGAGGCTTTAAGATCTGAGTTAGAAATGGTTTAGTTCACAACAAAAATATCTGTTTAGTATAGCTTAAGAATGACACAGGATTTGTCAGGCATTGGTAGAGCTTCTCAGGAGACAGCTATATCAGGCTCCTGTCAGCAAGCTCTTTGTGGCATCCGCAATAGTGTCTGGGTTTGGTGGTTGTATATGGGATGGATTCCCAGGTGGGGCAGTCGCTGGATGGTCATTCTTCCAGCCTCTGCTCCACACTTTGTCTCTATGATCACACCCATCCATTGGACTGAGCACAGGGTCCCCAATGAAGGAGCTAGAGAAAGTACCCAAGTTGCTGAAGGGGTTTGCAGCCCCATAGGAGGAACAACAATATGAACTAACCAGTACCCCCCAGAGTTCTCTAAGACTAAACCACCAACCAAAGAAAACATATGGTGGGACTCATGACTCTAGCTGCATATGTAGCAGAGGATGGCCTAGTGGGTCATCAATGGGAGGAGATGCCCTTGGTCCTGTGAAGGTTCTAAGTTCCAGTATAGGGAAATGCCAGGGCCAGGAAGTGGGAGTGGGTGGGTTGGGGACCAGGGGGAGGGGCAGGGGGAGAGGGTTTTCGGAGGGGAAACCAAGAAAAGGGATAACATTTGAAATGTTAATAAAGAAAATATCTAATAAAAATAAAATCAAAGATTTAAAAAATAAAAATAAAAAATAAAAAAATAAATAACCAAACCAAAAAACAAACAACAAAAAGACTTACACAGGATCTCATTGTGTCCATTAGATGTAAGAGAGGATATCAGCTGGAAGTCTTCCTATCAGAGGAACGTTACCAAAGCATGTGTATGAGATGGATTCTTTCAACCATCAGTAGATATGCAAGAGATAAAGGGAAGTCAGTGGTAAGAATAGACAGGGTAAAGGATGTGTATAGCTAACCTTCTTTCTCTCAGTTGTTTTTCCTTAAACTGAGCCAAACAATTGGAATTTATACATAAAGCAGAATATGTCATTTATGGACAAATTTCTCAATCCACCATTGGAAATTCTGAGTTTTTATCTCTCTGATGTCTAATATGAATGATGGTTAAAAGGCTAGAAGCATTGAGAGAACCAAATCTTACTCGACTGAAAATTGGTGTGTAACGTGTGTGTGTCTGCCTGGTGATTGCAGATAAGAGAATAGGGATAGATGTGAGTGAGAAAATACAAACCTGGGTCCTCTGTAGGAGCAGTAAGTTGTCTTCACAACTGACCTTTCTCCCAAGCCTTGATGTTGCATTAGAAATGAAATGTTTACTTATATAGTTATTTTTATTTCTTATTGTGAAGTTTTTATTATTATTATTATTTCACTGGCTAACATATATGACCAGTTGTAAACCTTTGGAATTAGCTACAGTTTTACTCTTTCAATCGAATACCATTATTTTCTATGTAGTATATTACTATACAGAGCTTCATAACCCTGAAACTATCTATGAGATACTGAAAAGAAACAAACATTGGTTTTCTCTAGGGCTGCCAGAAAAATGCACTCATCTAAGAGCCGTGTCGACAACAAACTGCATCTAAACCAACATAGTCAGAGGACAAGGAAAAGTCACACTCACTTTGCATCCTAGTTATATCATAAAAGGACTCTTAGGACTGGAGCCCATATAAACACATTAGATAAACAATATTTAAGTAAAGGGAAACTGAATTTTGTCAAGTAGTATCTGAAACAATTACACAAACACATATGGCTTCATTTCAGTCGTTTTCTTTCTAGCAGCTGTGACGGAATCCTAAGAGAGATCACTCCAGGCAAATTGCTTTAATACACAAATCAGACTCCATATAGCTCTCTTTCTCTGTTGGGGGATCACGGAAACGTTGGTTGTGGAGCTAGAAAGTTCATGTCACTCAGCTTTCATCTACATTTGATGCAATATCACTCTCACATAGTAAGGTGAAAAGGAGAATTTTCTCTCAAATGCTCCTAAGAGATTTTTGCTTTTAAGTGTAGATTAGACATTAAGAAAACTGTGTTTCAATAGCAATTTCTTAATGCAAATTACAAAGATTCCAAGATTATTTGGGGGATGGGTCTTTGGAAGTTTTGATGGGAAAGAAAAGAAAAACCTTTTTTCTGACTCTCCAATTTAAACCAATAAAATAATAATTTTATTGGAAGAGCATATGTATTGTTATCTGGACAATTTATGCAGAAGTGCATGATAATTACAATTGCAGGACCTTGAATCAGACTTCCCGGTTTTAGAATCTCATCCTGCTTCCAGGTGTCTGCACCACTCCGGGTGTGTACCGAGAAAATAACGATTCATCTAAGGATAATGATTTGCAGTACATTTTATGGTTCAGGACATGCTTTCAGGTTGTCTCATGTGTTGATTTAGACTAGAGAGATTCTGCTTTGTACCTGAGTGCAGTGCATTGAGGATGGCAGCGGAGGCTTGTGTTTGTATAGAAATACTACTCTCAAAGACAAACAACACTAGGAGGTTCCATTTCACAAGAAGTTTTTGACTTCATTTAAAGGGATGAGGATGACTGCAATGCCTGGGTAGAGCCATCAACTTCACCATCTTTCAGGAACTACCCATCCAGCATAGACTGGGAAAGGACTTATTCCTGAGAATAGAGTTTACCGTCATAAATTTGAACAATGGGGGCACCTGAGCATATTAAAATCATATAAGGAAATCCAGACCCATAAATTTGTCAGGCACACTAGCTAGAAGAAGACTTCTCTGCCTTCCTTTCCTAGATTCCACAAAGTGACAGATCCTTATCACTACAATTGTGTGACCATACTATGTGCATCCAGGGGCAGCAAGCAGGAGACTGGCGCTGGTACTTGAGCTAGGCTTCTTCCTGTTGCTTTGACCTACTCCAATGCATGACTCTTCAAGATGTGAACCTAAACCTGCCATTTTCTGCTTCCAACCCAGTCTGGGCTTTATTCTGAGGGTTGTGCTGAATAGCTTTATTCTCAAACATTTTCTCCAGTAGCTCTAACAGCAGGTCCCTCTGGGTACCAGTCTGTCCTCTGTGTTCATAGATTTTCTCCTAGCCAACTTTTGAACCCTCTGAACTCTGCTGGAGCCTGTTTGACTAATATTCATTCTGTAAACAGTATACATGCCATAGATTATAGAGGTGTTTACTATACCTACCCACTAGTCAAGTGTCCTCTCCAGTGCTGAAAGCGTCTATGGACGCAAATTTATGACTTGTTGTCAAAGAGCACCTTTGATGCCTCAAAATACACACAGAGAATATGTGATAACAAATGCATGGTCACTACACTTGTGAAATTTATCTTGATTTCGGCAATCTTAATTGTGGTAATTAACAGTAGTTAGCAGTGATGCAGCTGCTCATAAGGACATTGTATAGTGTCTGAATTAGAATAAGATATAGATTTATGATATAAGCTCAAGAACATCCCATATCCTTCACATTCTTCAGTAAAGCTATGTTAGAAGCTAGAGTTTTAAGTTCTAGTACTATATTATAAATACATAACTTTAGGTGAGGTTTTGGTGTGTCATGTGGTAGGGATGGAATTACAGCAATACCTGGTTTACTGTAGTGCTTGTTAGATTTCTGAGGCAGCTGTGTAAAGAGAAAGAAAGCAGAAAAAAAAACAGGAGTCTGAGTATATTAGCACACACAGCAAGGGTCAGCCTCTCTTCTGCAGGAAATTAAGGGGTCTGCCAGGGCGGTGGTAAAGCTGGCTGCAGATTGGGTGAGTGTCTTGGGAATGAGGAAATTGTTGAAGCCGCAAGGTGCTCAGTCACTCCCAAATCCTCTCTTTACTAAAATTCTTTGTCCAGGGAAGACAGGCTGTCTCAACTGATACTCCTTTCTGTGAGAGAGGTTACTTGTAATCTCATAGGAATTTACTACCAAAGTCCTTTATCACTACCTGGCAAAATAAATAGTGACTCATAAATCTTATACACCTAAAAGGCCTACTGCATATCCATGAATTGATTTCTAAAGAATTAGTCATTATAATTACTATCCTTCTATTTTATATATTTTAAATGATGATATAGTATTCTCTTTTATCTCCTAAGGTTTGTTTACCACTACAGTTATAGTTAGTGCCATGGGAAGATATCAGCATGAACTGTTTCATTTACATAGCTCTTCCTTGAACCCTTTTTCAACCTCCAATACTAATTAAAAGTATTTTAAATACTTTAAAGCTTGTTTAAACTTTAAATATCTATTACGATTCCTATAGTTGCTCTGTTCCTTCAAGTGAAAAAGTGTTCATTTTGGAAATGGAAAGATGCCAGAGATTTGAAATAAAAGGACTCACCATTTTTATTTACATCTATAGATCAGCAAACTTTTCTTTTGAACAGTATTATATAGCATGTACAGGCTATATAATACTGAACATTGTAGAGCAGAAATAAATGATACAGAGTCCCTGTGCACAGAAGGTCCATTTTTCTTTCTCGTGATTCTATTTTTATATTGCTCTATTTCAGTCTATCTGCATATTAACAACAATGAAAAGAAAGTCATAAATCAAGCCTGTCAGTGAGCTAGTTCTGCATTCACTAGAACAGAGAGAGGACAAAATAGCTGAATGCTTGCCCTGACGGAGTGGTGAGGTCTTGGTAAGGCACACTTCTTTATAGAGGGAAGTGGAAGTGACATTATTCTTTTCTGATGTCTACTAATTTTATTAAAGTGTCTGTTAAATGTTATTTTTATTCTCACAGAAAACTTTGACCTTCTCATCAGTTTAATAAGCGATGTATATAAGTGAGTAAAACTCTCCTGGAGGATGCCCAAGCTCCCAGCTTCTCAGTCTGCAGGCGCTGTCAGAGGCTTCTCAACAGACTTTCCTCAAGGGGTGCATCTCCAAGGTATTTAAAAGGCCAACATCACATTCATGTCTCGGATGACGTAATACAACATACTCCTTGAGACTGGCAAAAGTCTCTTACTATGTTTCCTTTGCTACTTCTGAATAGCTAACAAGAGGAGTGAACAGTTAACAGACCCATGAAAGCATCAGGCTGATGAACTATCAAACATGAAAGAAAAGCTGAGATGAAGAGTTAGCCTACACCTTGATCCTGTAGTGGTGTGAATAACTGTAAATATCTAATTGGTCACTTTGTAAGACAGGTGCTCATTACCCTTCAGCCAATGTGTTTTTAGAAGTGTTGCCTGTGAACATCTAACAAAAGTGAGAGAGATTGCTCGGTGGTAAAGATCACTTACTGCCCTTGAAGATGACCTTCATATAGTGGTCTACAAATATCTTCAACTCCAGGTTCAGGGGATATGACACATCTTCTAGGTTGCAGGCACTCATGTGGTGCATGCACATTCAGACAAAACATTTATGCATATAAAAATAAAAACAAACCTCTGCAAAAAAAAAATTTTAAAACACAGAAAAGAAAGCAATTAGAAACATATGCTAGCCCCGGTGACTTCTGATAATTTGAGCCTGGCTACAACTTTCCCATGGCTGGTCACTAGAGTGTGAAGAGGATTTACTAGCAAAACCAGCAAGAACCAGAAGAACCTAACACTGGAAAACATCTGCTTAAACCTCTAAGCAATAAGTACCAAATTTGTCCCAGACAATTGTTGGAAATACCTGAGGAACAATAGTGTTAACTGGCTTAATAAGGAAAGTCCCTGGAGAAATCACAAAAGGTTTAATCTTCTCTTAATAGTTGACTTTTTCTTTTCTAAAAATGTACTTTAGATTGCACCAAGATCCTTTCTGACCCCATTAACGTCAATAGGGAAGAAGTACCAGAAATGGGTGTTTTCCACAGCGACAGAGTATATATGGAATGTCAATGCAACCCTGATAAATATAGATCCCTGTGAACACACGAACAAATGCTCGCCTTATTAAATGTGAACCTGTCAAATAGGATGATACTCCTAGGAATGCTGCAAAATATTCACTGTAGGAAGAACAGCAACAACCAAAACCATATAAATTGCAGGACAGATATTTTCCCATATAAACCCCAAACAGTGCATCTGTACACGCTGCTGAACTGGTGCGCTTCACCCACATTAGCATCTTTCCTCTTACTCACTGAAGACATTAATGAAGTTGAATACTTAAGAACCAAGTACACAAAACCAGGTGGTTCCGCCTTTCCTAAAGTGGAAGAAGTTCGATCCATCTTGAGCTTCTGCCTAGGTCACAGAGAATGCTACAACACTATGTTTCATTACAACTCCTTGCAAACCTGGCTGAGGCAAACCGATATTTACAATCATATGGGGGTAGGAGGCAAGGGATTTTTTAGAAGTAGAATTTACATTTTATCAAACAGTAAAGCTAAATGGAAAAGTTTATATTGAGTGACCTATATCATAAACAGGATACTAGAGCTGTATCAAAACTCTACGAGAGCTGCTTGATATTTGTTACTATAGCAAACATCCACAGGGATTAACTTATAAAGAGATATTTTAGAAATTGTTTCAGAGATTTCAGTGCAAGGTAGAGGGGCAGCTTGTGATGAAAGTTTGTGGCTCAATCATTTGTTTACCTCCTCAAGGAAAAGAAGCAAAGAAATATAAAAAGAGGGGCCAGACTTGTAATGTCCTCTTTCTTCTCTGGAAACGTATCCCTAGTTAGTTAACTTTTTTGTACTATGTTCTATCACATAAAAGTTTCACCACCTCTCAATATTGCTGCAGTCAGAGAATTAAACCTTTAACACATATGCCTTTTGGGGATCGTCTTCGTCTAAACAAGAGCAGCTAAAAGATCAACATTTAGTATTTTATTTCAATCAATACATTTGTATTGCTTTTTAATGATTTGAAATTATAATACTGACACGTCATTCCCCCTTGTCTTTCCTCCCTAAAACATAATCCATGCAATCCCTTTGCACTCTCTTCTCTATCAAATATCTATCTATCTATCTATCTATCTATCTATCTATCTATCTATCTATCTATCTATCTATACATACATACACACACACACATAATTATGGTTCCTTTTCTTTAAATACACACACGTGTGTGTGTGTTACAAGAATCAGATGTTTTGTGAGTACTTGGTCCTCATTCAGGTTAGAAGAGTTTTCCTCTGACAGAGTCAGAAGATAAACTATCTTTTTGCTCCTTAATCCTTTCTCAAGTCTAACTGTGGCCTGAAACTCCAGTTGCGCTGAAAATAAGCACTCTTTCTTCCAAAATAATGGTCCCTAAACAGAACATCACCTCCCATAAATTCACCAGAGTCATTAGAAAACATGATCACGAAATTATTCTCTATAAAGAGTACTACTGTTTGACCAAAGTTAAGCTCCTCACAATAAATGCCTCCATAAAGCTTATCTAAAACTGTTATGATGAAAAACGCGTGTTTTCCAGAAAATAAACACAATATGAACAAGAATAGCAACAGAATCCACAATTCGACTTGAAATTAAACAAATACACCACACGAGTTCGGTGACTAACTGAAAAACCAGAGACCTCACAGGAGTCTGGATTTAGAAAGATTGTCTGTAGTGTTTGGCAGAAAGTGTTCCTCTACTGACAATCAGGTTTGAAGAAACAGTGCTGCCAGGGAATTCATCTCAGGATTAAATGAATCAAGATTGGATACAAATTTCAAAAACTGCATTTTTTCAGTACCCTTTGATCTTCTCTCTGAAACCGTTTGACTTCAAATGAACATATTGCAAATGTGCTATTTTTAAGGAGCAGACAGACAGATGATACTTAGGGTGGGTAATGTTTGTTTATAATCACACAGGGGAATACAACATGTCTTCCATTTTTACAGTTTCATCAAATGTGTGGCCAGGGCTGTGATTGTTCTACTCCACCTTAGTGAAATAAAGCTGTGACAGCATTTTTACATTGTACCTCACACACACACTAGCAAATTATCACATCTTTTACCTTTTTGAGAAAAGTAGGATAAATTCTAATACTGGTAATGTGGTCATAAATAAAATCTAACACCTTTAAAAATAGTGATGGTGTTTGAGCTTATATATTGAACACAGATTAAATGAAAATCCAACATAATAAAATACTTGAGGAAATAATTAATCAATTACCAAACATTTAGGAAGAAACACCAAAAATTCTAACCCTGAAACAGTAGCATTACTCTCCTTTTCTCCTCAGCAGGAATACACACACTATAACACATTCTGTAAGAGATGCATTTCGTTGTCTAGCAAAGCATGAGGCAATGAGCTTTGGTGAGATACCAGTTATAAAACAGAATCATATGAATGCCAATAGTGGCTATCCCTTAAAATCATATTTGTGAGACTTTTTGGAATCACTCAGAGCCCACCGAACAGGTAGCCTGGAGTAAACATCACAGGAGTAGAAACAACAGTAAAGACCTTGCTTCAACAGATAGAAGGGAAGAACCAATTCTTAAAAGTTGTCCTCTGACCTCCACACTTGTCTTGTAACACATAGTAGTCATCATACAGATCACACCATAATACACACACACACACACACACACACACACATACACGCTACAAGATACACACACACACACACACACACACATACACGCTACAAGATAGACAGATAGATAGGTAGATAGATGATAGATTGGTAGGTAGATGATAGATAGATAGATAGATAGATAGATAGATAGATAGATAGATAGATAGATAGACACACATATAAAATGGATGGATGAATGGATAGATGGGTGAGTGAATGAATAGAAAGACAGAAGGATGGGCAGATAGACAGATAGAAAGACAGATAAATAGACAGATGAATAGCTAAATAAATATAAGTGAAGAAAACTTATAAGCTACAGATGCAACCCAAAGTGAGTGGCAATGTAAATTGTTGATGTGGTGCAGTCATGAGAAAGACCATAGACTTGAACCCTTGGGAAATTAGTAAATCTATTGTCCACATGGGCCAGTCTCAAGAGGAAAGGTGAAGTTCACGTTGAAATCCAGTATATTTTAAAACTAGTAAATTCAACCTCCTTGTCCCAGGGGTTTATAGACTGAGGCTATTTGCCTGCAGAATAACCCTGCATAGACTAACTAACCTCCCCCTCCCCCCCCCCAGTGTGCTGCATATAGTAAACATGCTGAGGTTGCAATTTGCTAAGGTAGTGGGTGTGACTCCAGTAGACGGCACCCGCTACACTGGGCCCCAGCACTTCTATGCATGGCTCTCTATGTTGCTCATTTCTTCATTCCCTCTTTAAACCTAGTCAGAGTTCTGGGACCCAAGCCTTACTTGTCATCACGCATAATGATTGTGAATCCAATTAGAAAATCAGAACTATTCTATTGTTCTTTACTGATATCTACCATAGCAACCATTAGTCTAAGAAAAATTCCCATTGAGGGATGAAGCATATAAACTATCTTCCTTCTGTTCTTCCTTTTTTCCTCCCTCCCTCCCTCACTTCCTCCCTTTCTTTCTTTGTTTCTTCCTTCCTTCCTTTTCTTTCTTTCTTTCTTTCTTTCTTTCTTTCTTTCTTTCTTTCTTTCTTTCACTTCTTGTTTCTTTTTTATTATTATTTTATTAGATATTTTTTTGATTTACATTTCAAATGCTATCCCAAATGTCCCTTATACCCTCCCCCCGCCCGGCTTCCCTGGCCACTCACTCCCACTTCTTGGCCCTTACATTCCCCTCTATGGGGCATATAAAGTTTGCAAGACCAAGTGGCCTCTCAGCCCAATGATGGCTGAGTATGCCATCTTATGCTACATATGCAGCTAGAGACACGAGCTCTGGGGGTGCTGGTTAGTTCATATTGTTGCTCCACCTGTAGGGTTGCAGCCCCCTTCAGCTCCTTGGGTATTTTCTCTAGCTCCTCCATTGGGGGCCCTGTGTTCCATCCAATAGCTGACTGTGAGCATCCACTTCTGTGTTTGTCAGGTACTGGCATAGCCTCACAAGAGGCCACTATATCAAGGTCCCTTCAGGAAAATCTTTCTGGCATGTGCCATAGTATCTGGATTTGGTGGCTGATTATGGGATGGATCCCCGGGTGGGGTAGTCTCTGGATAGTCCATCCTTTCATCTTAGCTCCAAACTTTGTCTCTGTTACTCCTTTTATGGGTATTTTGTTCCCTATTCTAAGGAGGAATGAAGTATCTACATGTTGGTCTTCCTTCTATTTGGTTTTCTTGAGTTTTGTAAATTGTATCTTGGGTATTTTAAGTTTCTGGACTAATATCCACTTATCAGTGATTGCATATCTAGTGACTTCTTTTGTGATTGGGTTACCTCACTAAGGATGATATTCTTCAGATACATCCATTGTCAATTCTTGATTTTACAGGACAAGCCATTGCTGTTCTGTTAAGGAATTTTTTCCCTGTGCCCATATCTTCAAAGCTTTTCCCTACTTTCTCCTCTATCAATTTCAGTGTCTCTGGTTTTATGTGGAGGTCTTTGATCCACTTAGACTTGAGCTTTGTACAAGGAGATAAGAATGGGTCAATTCTCATTCTTCTACATGATAACCGCCAGTTGTGCCAGCACCATTTCTTGAAAATGCTGTCATTTTTCCACTGGATGGTTTTAGCCCCCTTGTCAAAGATCAAGTGATCATAGGTGTGTGAGTTCATTTCTGGGTCTTCAATTCTATTCCATTGATCTACCTGTCTGTTGCTGTACCAGTACCATGCAGTTTTTATCACAATTGCTCTGTAGTACAGTTTAAGGTCAGGCATGGTGATTCCACCAGAGGTTCTTTTACTGTTGAGTATGTTTTTTGCTATCCTAAGTTTTTTTTATTATTCCAGATGAATTTGCAAATTGCCCTTTCTAACTCAGTGAAGAATTGGTTTGGAACTTTGATGATGATTGCATTGAATCTGTAGATTGCTTTCCTGACCAGAGCAATTCGACAACAAAAGGAGATCAAGGGGGTACAAATTGGTAAGGAAGAAGTCAAATATCATTATTTGCAGATGNTATGATAGTATACATAAGTGACCCCAAAAACTCCACCAGAGAACTCCTAAACCTGATGAACAGCTTCAGTGCAGTAGCTGGATATAAAATTAACTGAAATCAATCAGCAGCCTTCCTCTACAGGAAGGATAAATGAGCTGAGAAAGAAATTAAGGAAACAACACCCTTCACAATAGTCACAAATAATATAAAATACCTTGGTGTGACTCTAACTAAGGAAGTGAAAGATCTGTATGATAAGTACTTCAAGTCTCTGAAGAAAGAAGTTGAAGAAGATCTCAGAAGATGGAAAGATCTCCCATGCTCATGGATTGGCAGGATTAACATAGTCAAAATGGCCATACTGCCGAAAACACTTCTTGTTTCTAATCTCATATTTCAAATGACTAAATGGCACAAAAATGATAAGTCTTAGGTACAAAAGTTAAAAGAGTCATCCATGAGTCTGCAGAACAATTTCAAGATCAACCACAGCTTTGAAACAATTTCAAGATCAACCACAGCTTTGAAATTCCAGAGTGTACATATAGTATGTATATACAAATACACATGTATATGTAATCCGTGGCACAGATTTCATGACACTATTTTCTGTGTATACACCTTTCACAGATATTTCATAAGGACAACTTTTAATATCAAATCAGGACTCATCAAAGTAGAACCAATTCAAGGTATGCCTTGCTTAATAGTCACCTGTTTGCAAAAAATTGAATATCCTGCAAGAGAAAAAATAGCTGATATTTATTTCTGCGATATTCGGTGCAGGGCAGGGGGCGGGGTGCTGTTTTCAGTTATAACACTACCATGAACTGAATTCTACAAACATAACAAAATGAAAGTAAATTGACTACATAAATGAAGCAAATTCTTACACTTCCAATGCAGCATGAGCAGCCCAGAATTTATGCACAAGCCTGTTTGTTATCCAAACACCTGGAAGGCTGAGGGAGGAAAACTGTGGAGTCCAGGAGAGCCTATGTATATAGGATGGCCACATGTCAATAAATCAAGAATACAATTTGGCACAACAAGAAGAACATATTCAACATTTCTCATATCTGATGGGAGAAACGCAGATAAATAAAATACTAAGAATTCTACTTCCTCAAGTTATTCACTTCATGCTTGTTAGAAATCTAATCAAGGAAGAGGGCTGAGATGGGACCATCTTCCCATCACTTTACTGCAAACAATTCAAGATTATACAAGGCAAGGAAAATGGACATGTCACTCAAGTTATTGGTACATTTGCATCTGCTAGACACAAATCTCTATTACTTGTCCCTTGTGAACACCACAGGCTGAGTCAAGACACAGTGTCTGTCACAGTGTCAGAGGCTGTGTGAAAAATGCTTAGTTGTGACAGGTTTCTTGAGCACTAAATGTAAGAAAATGTTGAGTATTTAGGACAAAATATTGTGAATCAGGCATAAATTTCAAGAAAGAAATTTGTCCTTTAGCAGCAGTTAAACACATGGTTAAGAAAGAATTTTAAATATAACACATATCATATTATAAATAGTGCATATTTCTCTCAAGGTACAATAAATAAGAGAAAAAATGATCATTCAAAGGAAAGAAGGAAATTGGAAGTATGAAGCCTTGAAGTCTGAAAGGAGAGATGAAATTTACCACATAGATAAGTAGATAACACTTTGGTAAGAGGGAGGTTATATCTTCCATTAGAAAAGGAGATAAAGGCTAATGTAGTCACAGACATGAACACATTTGTTTATTTACAGGAGAAATATGAGACAGCTCCTCTGGGTGGCATTCATTCCAGGAGTAAATAATTTTATCATCTGTGAAAGGGAAAGAACACATCTTTAAGAAGGTTAAAAAAAACATAATGGTTTTAATCAAAGATTTAAAAACAATGAATTTATGAAATTCTTAGGAAAAAGGATGTATCTGGAGGATATCATCCTGAGTGAGGTAACCCAATCACAAAAGAA
>NC_034611.1:45233542-45251783 GCF_900095145.1 Mus pahari
TGCCAGGGCCAGGAAGCAAGAGTGGGTGGGTTGGGGAGCAGAGTTGGGGGAGGGTATAGGGGACTTTTGGTATAGCATTTGAAATGTAAATGAAGAAAATACCTAATAAAAACAGTGTCAAAAAAAGGTTTAAAAAAAAAAAACACAGAAAAATAAGAAAGCATGCATGGGAGATGGTGATCACTGTGGGCTGCGTAAAATCTTTCCTGAGGCCTTCTCTGGCATAAGAGCAATGAGGGCAGAGTCAGTGATTCAGCTCAGTGTGGAGTGCCAGCTTCCTGTCCTGGGCAAAGTTCTCTGTCGCTACACTGGAGAGGGGGGGAAGGACAAGAGAGAGAGAGGAGGAGGGAGGGAAGAAGAGAGGGTAAAAGGAAGAGACAGAGAGACAGAGGCAGACCATGGCAGAGATAGGGACAAGAGACAGAGACAGACAGACAGAGGAGGAGAACAGAAGCTGAAAGGAACCCTGGAAAGTGGCCATTCAAGGTGACACTTGTATTATGTTTAGAAAAAGCTACATGAACTGCATTGTCCTAACTGTCCCAAACTCCTCCAAATGTCCTACCTCATAACATCATTGCAAAATCCTAGCCTGAGAGTGAGAGTGGAAACAGCCATCTCAGCAGCCACAGAAGATGGTAGACTAGCTTTCGAGCAGCCAAAAGATACAATTTGCAAAACTCAAGAAAACCAAGAAGAAGGAAGANCAACATGTGGATACTTCATTCCTCCTTAGAATAGGGAACATAATACCCATGAAAGGAGTTACAGAGACAAAGTTCGGAGCTAAGACAAAAGGATGGACTATCCGGAGACTACCCCACCAGGGGATCCTCCCCATCATCAGCTGCCAAACCCATACACTATTGCATATGCCAGCAAGATTTTGCTGAAGAGACCCTGATATAACCATCTCCTATGAGGCTATGCCAGTGCCTGGCAAATACAGAAGTGGCTGTTCATCTATAGGATGGGTGGGACACAGGGTCCCCAATGAAGGAGCTAGAGAAAGAACCCGTGGTTCTGAAGGGGTCTGCAACACTATAAATGGAACAACAATATGAACTAACCAGTATCCCCAGAGCTCATGTCTCTAGCTGCATATGTAGCAGAAGATGGCCTAGTTGTCCTTCATTGGGAAGAGAGGCCCCTAGGCTTTGCAAACTTTATATGCCCCAGTACAGGGGAATGCCAGGGCCAAGAAGTGGGAGTGGGTGGATAGGGGAGCAGGGCGTGGGGAGGGTATAGGGAATTTTTGGGATAGCATTTGAAATGTAAATAAAGAAAATATCTAATAAAGGAAAAAAGTTTTTACTCTTCAGGAAATCTGGAAGATTCTGTTTGAAACAATTTTCCTTGATTGATTTGATCTAGAGCTTATCCAATATGGAATTCTTTTTTCTGAAATGAGGTATTCAAATGTGTATATCTTTCCTTTATAATGTTTTTCTAAAGATCTACAGTAAAATATTCTACCCAGAAAGGTAAGGAAGAAACAGCTTTTCAGCCCACACACTTGAATAGTCATGTAATTATGATTATGTGCCCAGTAGTATCATTCACTAAACAAATCACAGAAAGAGCTGTCTTGCACATAACTGATTAAAGTAAAAACATTTGAAGTCACGGGGGAAAGAGGCTCAGAAGAGAAAGCATCTGAAAAGAGAAAGACAAAGCATGTGGCAGGTTTTGTAGAGTGGGTGCCACCGCAGGTCAGCATCTCCAGCAACAGAGAGCACGCAAGGCAACTACTGCTGGGCGGCACTTATTTTGATAATTCAATCATTTCCAGTAAGCTTATCAAACACAATTTCTCTTTATCAGAATGATGAAATCCTGTCTTCAGTGGATTGAAGGACTAAAATGTTGAGCTCTGTACCCCATTTTTAATAGGGTTATTTGATTCTCTGGAGTCTAACTTCTTGAGTTCTTTGTATATATTGGATATTAGCCCTCTATTGGATTTAGGATTCATAAAGATCTTTCCCAATCCGTTGGTTGCCCTTTTGTGCTATTAACAGTGACCTTTGCCTTACAGAAGCTTTGCAATTTTATGAGGTCCCATTTGTGGATTCTTGATCTTAGAGCACAAGCCACTGGTGTTCTGTTCAGGAAATTTTCTCCTGTACCCATGTGTTCGAGACTTTTCCCCACTTTCTCTTCTATTAGACTCAGTGTATCTGGTTTTATATGAAGGTTCTTGATCCACCTGGACTTGAGCTTTGTACAGGGAGATAAGAGTGGATTAATTTTCATTCTTCTACATGTTGATCACCTGTTGAACCAGCACTATTTGTTGAAAATATTCTTTTTTCCATTGGATGGTTTTAGCTCCTTTTTCAAAGATCAAGTGACCATAGTTGTGTGGGTTCAATTTTGGGTCTTCAATTCTATTTCAGTGATCTTTTTGCCTGTCTCTGTATCAATACCTACAATTTTTATCACTATTGCTCTGTAATACATTGCATGAGGTCAGGGATGGTGATTCCCTCAGAAGTTCTTTTATTGTTGAGAATAGTTTTGGCTATCCTGAGTTTTTTGTTATTACAAATGAATTTGAAAATTGCTCTTTCTAAGTCTATGAAGAATTGAGCTGGAATTTTGATGGGGATTGCATTGAATTTGAATATTGCTTTTGGCAAGATGGACATTTTTACTATATTAATCCTGCCAATCTACGACCATGGGAGATCTTTTTGTGAATGCAAGTATATATGTATGCTTGTATATTTTTAATATTTTAGAACTTTACATGAGATAATATTGAAAAGCATATATGAATTATATGAATTACCTGAGGACAAAATGCTTGTTTTGTGGTGGTCATATAAAAGAGCACATATTCATGATGTATGGCTGCGGGGAAAAGACATTTTGTGAACATACCAAAGAAAAGTCCAATCACATCTGTTCCCCTTCCTTCATCGGGACCACTTCCTAGAATTATTTTTGGGAAAATGTACTTTAAAACTATATTATATCTTTGGTGTACAAGAGACTCCAGTTACTAACTCCTATGGCTTTATCTTCCAATAGAATTGGGTGTGAGAATGTAAATGTACCATCACTTAATTTCAGTATTTCAAACCCTAAATTGGCAATTATAATTTTGACCCAGTGATTAAATTTTGCTTTAGTTTCTCTTCAATGGAAATTTTATTAATTGCCTTCATAAATTTCAAATTCCTTTCCATGAAATAACCCAATATCTTTCTTCTGCTGCTCATTTAACATTCTATGCAGACAGAGAAGCATTAGGTTATATTGGATCATGGAAAAAAAATCAGCTCTTTCGGTCCTTTTTTTTAAAAAAAACATAAAATCAGACATTGGGACCAAATAATTAATACTTAAAGTGTGAGAAGGATTGAGTCTTTGGAATTAAATTATCTTTTAGGTATATCGTTTGAAGAATATTCTTTGCCTAACTCATCATGAATATTTTTAAATGTGTTTGAAAATGAGCCAAGTGCATGATTTAATAAGAAACACCTGAAGCACCTGATGCAGCCATAAAAGGGAGGAAAAATACATTTGTAATACACCACTGGTGCACTAAATCCTCTCTGGAGAGGATTCTGGAAATGTATTCATTCATAGCAGGGAGAGCTACTTTGGCAGAACTGCCGTGGTGTCCCATGTGGTGACACTCTGGGTCAGGCCCTGCCTGGATAATTCCTTGATTGATGCATCTCTCGTATCTCTCGTTCAGTAAGAATATTCGATAATGTTCTGTGTACCTTCACTGGATTGGACACTTAAGTAGATTCCTGAATATGCAGTGTACCAAGATCTGTAAGGGAAAAACATAGAACATCAACATAGGAAATAGATTGAGCTCACTGCTCTCGGGATGGCCAGTTACATGGAGTATTACCAAAAAGGAGAGCTGAGTCTTGTTCTACACCCTCCCTCACCTCCATGACCACTGAAATGAGTGCCAATGGTCATTAGAACTCCTAAGAGAATACTCTTTATAATATCTTTCAATGTAAGAGGCTGTATATATAAGAACACAGAGATATACTTACTTGAATTTACCCAAAGAAACATGGAAATAGAACAAAACATCACAATTACAAAAATACCTAGCTTCAACTGCAAACAGGCTCAGGATAGGACCAGGACTATCCTGCACACAATTTCCATAGAATTTGACTTCTGGGTCATGTAGTTATATTACTTAATTTGTAAAATTGCAACAGCATTTTGTAAGTATACATTAATAAAGGCAAAGGCATTTGGGTATCTTGAGGAAGTGGCAAGTTGTCTGTGCTTGCTCAGAAATAAACCTGTCATTTCTGTTACAAGATACTCCACCATGTGCCCCACAGCCATCCAACCTCAGAACAAAGGTGTCTGAGAAACGAAAATGGTTATCATTCATTAAAGGCATTCTATGCCAAAATACATAATAATGTTTCACTGAAGACAATTAGCAGGTTTAAAGTGTTTCTATTATCTCCTTTATTCTCACTATTCAGGTGAGTAAATCAAGTGAAAAACGCAATATCGATTCCTAGAATGGACTCCAGGAGGCTTTATTTGATGGGAATGTAGGCTGTTCTCCTCGAAGCCCAGCAAGACAATTCAAGAGTGTTCACGACGAAGCAGTGAACTTCTTTCCTAAAGAATGAGTCCAAGTGCTCGGTCCAGACAGCACTCACACAGCTGGCTCCTACTCCTGAACTCCTAGAGACGAAAAACACTCTAATATTTCCACATGGGGTTGGAATTTTACATTCTACAATGAACAGCCACCCCTAAAATAGAATAGAACCTCAAGGACAGAGTCTCTCTGCAGAAACTGACATAAGTTTGAGAGTCCATCAAATAAAAATACACAAACCAGTAAGATTTTATACTTAAAATTTTAGATTCAATTGATCCTTTTATTCTGTGGGAAAAAAAAAAAAAAGGAATGGGAAGCACTGGCCAACAAGATCAGAGAGCATGGTGGGGCCAACTATAGTGAGTGAAGCCCAAGCACATAAGAAACCAAAAGCGTAGCAAGGTAGAGAGAAGGGAGACAGGGAGAGAAGGGAAGTGAGGATGAGAGGACAGAGAAAGGTAAAGGAGGGACAGGCTCAAAGGGGCAAAGGGAAAAGAGAGGGGAAGGGGGAGAGGGAGAGAGAGAGAGAGAGAGAGAGAGAGAGAGAGAGAGAGAGAGAGAGAGAGAGAGAGAGAAGAGAGATCTGGGTATGAGCTGACATTTTCTCTCTCAGACTAAAGAATGTATTCCAAAGGGCTCTAGGCCTCTTGTTATTCATAGTAATTATTTCTTCTTCCTAATACTGGTGTTTAATCTTATATGCCAACTTGACTGGGCTAAGAGATTCCAAGGGTTTTTTTTGTTGTTGTTGTTGTTTTGTTTTTCTTTGGTTTTCTCTGTATAGCCCTGGCTGTCCTGGAACTCACTTTGTAGACCAAGCTAGCCTCAAACTCAGAAATCCGCCTGCCTCTGCCTCCCGAGTGCTGGGATTAAAGGCATGCGCCACCATGCCCTGCCCAAGGTATTTTTTAAGTGTAACTGTGAGGGGATTTGGGGAGGGAAAAGCATGTAAAATGACAGGTTGAAAGCGAATCATGATGCCAGTAGAGAGGGGCATCATCCAGTCACATGAGGACTCAGGTAGAATAAAGTGTGGAGGAAGTTTGTTTACTCTCTTAATAGAATAGTTACTCACTCTCTTAAAAACCCCAATATTATTAGCTTTCAAGCTTTGGGGTATATGCCATGGCCTCTACAGACTTAGAAATGAATATAACTAGTGATTTCCCTGCTTCACAGATAACAGGTAGCAGTTGGTGAGATTTTCTCTCCTCTCTTCCCTCCCCTCCCCCTTCCCTCCCCCTCCCCCCTCTCCCTTCCCTCCCCTCCTCCCCACCTGTCCCCTCCCCTCTCCTCTCCTCTTGTATCCTCTCTTCTCCATTCTTCATTTCTCCTCTCCCCTCTCCTCTCCCTTCTACGCCTCTCTTCTCCTGTCTCCTGCTCCCCTCTTTATTCTCCCCTCTCTCGTCTTCTCTCCTCTGTCCCTTCTTTCCATTCAGTTGCCTTCCTTGTCCTTCCATTCTCTCTCTCCCTTTCTTCCTGTCCTTCTAGATTTATACATCTCTACTTCTTTAGAGAAATGTGGTTGATACACTGCCACATAGTAAATACTGAAAAAGGGAAAACCGCAATGTTATAAGATGCCCTCTCTTATTACTGCCATGGGGGAATGAACCTAATATTACTATAAATGTTATGAATAATAGGAAACATGCAAGCATATACTGGGGTGCGAATAGTCATGAGCAGGCTGAAGCATGTTGCTTCAAAATACTTCATACAAAGACCCAAGTTCAATTACATTGCAATTTAAGTATCATCAGCTTACATAATCTAATGTATTGATTAATCATAACACAAAGTGGCAGAAATGTATTCTTCTATGATCAGGAGTTTTGACTGTAACAATTACATTTATTATGAGTGTCACTTGAAAGTATTTTCAGTACCAACAAGAATAACTAATACTGTTTTTATTGAATTCAGGCCTACTCCATGAGATGGGACCCATCCCAGCACTGTTCAGGTGGCCCAGAACCTGAGACTACACAGGCCATGGCACCTAGATGAAAACAAAACAGTATTGCTCTGCTAAAAGAATAACAACAAAGTGACATCTAACAATATTCTGCCATACTCATAAATCCATACCTGGCTCAGCCATCAGCGAAGAAGTTTCTGCCTGCAGCAGATGGGAACCAATACAGAAACTCACATCTGGGCATTATGCAGAGAGTGTCAGACCTTGGAATAATCTATCCTAAATGGGATGTCTCCCCCCCACAGACACACACATCAGGGCTCAGGAAATTCTATGAAGAGGAAGCAGTACGGTTATGAAAAGCAGAGGAGGTAAAGCCACTCACACCAAGATGCTGACTGCCTTGCTTGCATGTAGGCTTGGATGGGTATCGTAGCTGGGAGATTGTGATCGCAATCGCCATGCCATTCTCAGAAGACAACACTTTACTATACCCATCCCCGTATCTGACTCTTGCAATTTTTTTTTTAATTTCTCTTCCACAGTGTTCCTGAGCCTTGGTCATGATAGTGGTGGGGCTGATGTAGACATTCCATTCAGGGCTGACCATTATTGTCCTAGTCAGGGTTTTTAGTGTTGTAATACAACATGACCAAAGGCAAACTGGGGGAGGGGGGAGGTTTTATTTGGTTTACACTTCCATAGCACTGTTCATCACTGAAGGAAGTCAGGACAGGAACTCAAGCAGGGCAAGAAACTAAAGCTCGGAGCTGAAGCAGAGGCCATAGAGGAGTCTTGCTTTCTCGCTTGCTCAGCATGTCTTGCCCAATCTTATAAATAGACCCCTGGAATGCCAATCCAGTGATTGCATCACCCACAATGAGTTGCCTCCAACTTCATCAGTTTCTAATTTTAAAAAATACCTTATTGGCCTTCCTACGACCTGTTCTTGTGGAGGCAGCTTCTTAATCGACGGTCCCTCCTCTCAGATTACTTTAGCTTATATCAAATTGACACAAAACTAGCACAAAGGACTTTTTGTTCTTGCAGAGGAGTCAGGTTTAGTTCCCGGTGTCTATATGACAGCTAACAACCATCTGTAACTAGTTCCAGATAATCTGATTCCCTGTTATGACCTTTGGGGGTATGCATGGTGCACAGAAACACCTATGCATATATGTTAAAAATCAATAAATCTTTTTTTAAAACCTTCAGATATAGTTAGCACAAACATCTCATGTTTATGTTGTTCTGAAAGTGTTCATTGTCTTTATAACAGGAATACCCCATGTGGGCTTCTACTACTCAGATCTCTAGCATGCGGCATTCTTGGTTTTCTCTGTGCATCCCATACCAGGCATAATGAACTACTCACATTTCCCCAAACATCCAGCATAGTCTCTATATTTACAGCCAATCAACTTTAATAGAGTCAAATAAAAGTTTTATATAGACTATACTGATTCACATAGGCAAAATCAAATGATGTGAATTTGTAGGTCTTATTATTGAAATGGATTTCTTTATTCTCATATATGAGACATGGAGTTTGTCCTCTAGATAAAAAGGGGAAAAAATGCAAAGGAAAGGAGGACTGACTTTTCCACAATTAGAAACCACAAGAGTCCTATATCTAGTAAACAGGATACAAAAGAACCTTGGGAACCACAATGGTGTCTAAGCAAATCACATCTCTTTAAAATGATTTGTCATTACTTTTGTGACATAAAAGTAATATAACATACCCTGTTGAGTTATTGTCTCAAATTCCAGAAGCTTCACAATGAATGACCATGGTGATTCGCACAGCAATGATGAGAATCACAGGACATCAGCTGAGCTGGAAGCAAACACCTCCAGGCCGAAAGTAACGTGACAAACAGCCAGGAAAGACTCCAGGCATGACACTCTGATCTGTGCTCTTTCCCAGGGTGGTAATCCTAAAATTGTCCCCAGGCTGAGCTCCGGGCAGGAAGATGAAGGGACCTTTATAATTGTAGAGAGGACTGTGTGAGGAAGCCACAGATGTAAAGTGCAGCTGGAGCAGTAGAGGACACAGCCTCCTGTGAACTTTCAAGAGTCTGAGACATCACACATTTCTGTTGCCAGAGAGAGGCATGGACTATGCCGTTACCAACAATGGTTCTCTTTACAAAGCATTATAATAAATAATTACTTAGGAGATGTAGGAATATATAACATAGATCAGAATATATACATTATTATATATTATATAATAATTATATATTATATATTATAATATATATTATATTATATATTATAATAATTATATATTATTATATATTATTATATGTAAATATAATATTCAGAATATATATATATATACATATATATATATTTAGGATAGAGTCTAACTAAAATAACTGTAAGTCTACAATAAAGCTTTTAAAAGTATCAGATATTAGTGACTTTGGTACTATACATGTGTGATTGTCAATTACTTAAAATTAACGTATCTGTTAGCTACTATAAAACTCATTTTGCAAACAGAAGATATGACATGTAAGAAGACATTAAATAATTTTCCATGTAATCAGATAGATAAAGCTAATTATCTATGAAATACCATGAATCCTTCATTCTTAGTAGTTATGTCTACCGAAGAGTTTAATTTAGTTAGGTTGCACATACACTTCGTTTCTGCAATAATTCTCCATGTACTATTCAGGGTAGGACTGTCTTTATTCTTTGGCCTTGACATACACATTGTTTGACTCTTTCAGTCCCTGTCCTCCCAATAATTATGGTTTATCTCAAGGGTTCTACACAAGGTAAAATAATACAGAAACATGTGAAGGTGGGTTTCCATAGCGGAGAACGGGCACCTATTTTCCATGGACCGTGCTCACCTCTATGTCCCTACCTGACATCAGGCGACTGAAAAAGAGGTGCTATTAAGCCCAGAAAAAAAATAACAATCAGGAGATATATGTGTGTATATATATATATATATATATATATATATATATATATATATATATATATATATATATGTACATACGTACTGTACTGGTTAATTTTGTGTCAACTTTTCACAAGCTGGAGTTATCACAGAGAAAGGAGTTTCAGGTGGCGAAATGCCTCCATGAGATCCAGCTGCCAGGCATTTTCTCAATTAGTGGTCAAGGGGGGAGGGCCCCTTGGGGGTGGTGCCATCTCTGGGCTGGTAGTCTTGGGTTCTATAAGAGAGCAGGCTGAGCAAGCCAGGGGAAGCAAGCCAGTAAGGAACATCCCTCCATGGCCTCTGCATCAGCTCCTGCTTTCTGACCTGCTTGAGTTCCAGTCCTGACTTCCTTTGGTGATGAACAGCAGTATGGAAATGTAAGCTGAATAAACCCTTTCCTCCCCAATTGCTTCTTGGTCATGATGTTGTGCAGGAATAGAAACCCCGACTAAGACACATACACACACATGGGAAAAGAGAAATCCAGCCAACTGACAGTCTTTCCAGATTGTTATTCACTGAGAATTTCTCTTATTAAAAAAAAATCCATTTCATGCTTGTCTACCTTGGTAAATCTGGTTAAAAATGAGAGTGATCCCAAGCAAACTAAAGGCATTTGATGCTGATGATCCAGGTCTGGCATTTGCCCAGATGTTGATGATCAAGCGGCTGGCATTTGCCCAGACACTAGCATGATCTAATTCCAGTTCATGATCATAAGTTATGCTGTTCCTGTTCTTGGAGAATGAGTGTTGGTTTTTTACCAAGTGTTATTGTCCTATAAATGGAAAATATTGAAGTTTTTATTAAATATGGGTGAAATTCATAATGCATAGTATGTTGAACTATATTCTTTAATAGTTAATACACAATAGGAAATATATCACAAAATACTAGAGAAAACTTCATGTTTGTCATATCTTTTAGAACTACTAAATCTTAGTGTCTTAGCAACCACTCAAAACATGATGTATTACCTGAAGAGTTGTTTACATACCCCCCACAGAACAGATAGAATGTTCCAAAAAGAGAGATAAATGGAAAGTTTATTGAGTTTCATAAATGTTAAATTGTAATAACATTCTCATTCAGAAGACTTTATATTCATATTTATCAGTATAAGGAAAGTATCTTGCCATTTATGATTGCTATATTGTAATAAATGAGCCATCAAACATTTTCTTATTCATAAAACTTTGTATGCATCCTTAATGGCATCATTAGGAAGATCACTGTTGTGTACTAATTGTAAATAACATTTCAAATTAAAACACGCAAAATGGATTTTGTAAGTTGTCAAGACAAGAATCTAAATGTGAAAGGAAGGGAGAGAGATGGAAAGGAGAATGTAGAGACAAATATAAAGCTTAGAAAAATATTACTAGGATTTTTATTGTTTTATTTTGGTTTTGGTAAAGAGCATACCAGTGACCACGAATACAGTACTATCCTGCTATATACGGTTTTATTCATTTTTCTTATTTTTCCCAGCATATGAATTGATTTTTGAGTGGTAGGTATTTGTTTTAATCTCTTTAAACACAAAATAACAATATACAGCACAATGACAGAATGTCATCCCATTGATTTAACAATAACAGATTGTCAGTGACCTTTAAGAAATTACTGAAAAATCTCACGAGCTCTATATATCTACCTTCCAAATTGAGAATGAGGAAGCCCTAGAGATATGGCCTTACTGAAGTAACACTTTACATGTGTAACCTAAGTAACGTAGAAATGAGCCTGGGGTGACCTCTATGAGTTTCTATCACCAATATCACCATCATCAGAAGCTACGCTGACTTCCATGTTTTCATTTGTCCTGTTCATTTCATGTTCAATTTCTGTTCATAAAATATTAAAGTAGAAGCCAATCTTATCTAAAATAGTTGATGACTATAAAGGTGATGGGAATTACAGTAAAACATCTAGGAGAAAGCACATAGGAAGTATGCATATTGGTCTTGTTTCAGCTAGTATGGGAAATGCACTTGAAATCTACAAACAATACGTATTGTAAGTGAAACAAATACAACTTAAATATCTGGGAAACTCTCAGAACTCTGAGTGAAAAAAAAAATGACAAAAAGTAATTCTGCTCAAAGAAACATAGACTGGTATATCTCTAGGGACCTGCCAATGGTAATAAACCGCCAACGATCAGAGAGGACAGAGAACATTATGCCTGAATACATTCTTGGAATGTTCATGGGAAACATATTCAATGTAGATTGGAATTGGAACATAAGAATTACAAAGACTGGTGCGCGATGCTAAAGCTGTGACATTAGCAAAGCAAATCATGGCAGGCATAGCCATGATGGATTCTGTATATATAGCTCTGTCCTCTGAGAGAAGTGTGCTTGTAGGTAGAAATATCATAGCTTGGATTCCTTTCATGGGAGAGCCAGAGTGGAACTAGAGGAAAGTCCTATGTAAGGGAAAACATGGTCTAAGTGGGAAACAATAAGAACCACTCTGTTGAAAGAAGCAGAAATCGTGAAGGATCAAACAAGGAAAGATGAGCAGACAGTAATATGGGATCTCATAGGAAGCCTCCTTATCGAGACAACTGTCTGCTTCACAAGGAAGGAGATACTAATTCTTCCCTGGAACTTGCTTATAATTTGATAAAAAAATATCTACAAAGGATGTGTATGGGAGAAATGATTTTACCAGGAAAATAGTGTGCCACTATTTTCTGAGGATGAAACGTTTTGTACCACATGTTAATGGTGGAAACCAGAAGAAAATTTAGTGTTGGTATTACAAGTTATTCTACAACAATAATTGAAATAATTATAAAGATGCCAATATTCAGCTTTCGGTTAAGATCAAGGCAAGTAGGAAATTCTAACTGCTTTGCCTTGTCTTAGTGAAGCATCTTAATTCCAAAACTTCATGTCTTCTCTCATGTATCTTTGCCAGCTCCCACACATCACCTAAGTTATTCCTTCTAGTATTTTCTGCTTACTACATTTGGCATTAATATTTTTAAGCCCCAATTGCAAGCGTGCCTTTAATTAATTTCCTCCTGCCAATCTGTTAGTGGCTCCCAATTACCTTGCTTAAGAAAGAAAATGCAATATAAATGCTGAGATTCTGGTATGTTCAGTATTAGAACATGCACATCTATACACCTCATTATTTTAAAGTACGCTAGAATTGAAGATGAATATTATTCCTCCTACTTCTTGAAAGGGAGCAATCACATTCCCCCAGGGGATTTAAAGTTATTCTTTCACAGTGCATTCTGACTATAAAATCCATATTCATACCATGCCATGACTACGCCTGGATATTTGCTCACAACACTGGAGGATCAATATGTTTAATAATAAGAATCAACAATTGTGAAACCACAAAAGCATGATTTGGGAAACGCTGAATGTTCCCTTCTCAGTCTCTATCAGTCAAATCATCCCCCCAATGCAAGTTCCTTTTCAACACTGGGGTATTCACTCGATGTGGAGGAAATTAGAAATTTGATCCAATTTAGCTTTTATCCTGACTCTTAGCTCCATTATCTGTGTGTTCATGCATGTACATATTTATACTACTGAACCTGTATGCGCAGACATGTGGATGGTCTTCTCAATCACCCTCCACCTTATGGTTTTGTTTTGGTTTTTGTTGTTGTTGTTGTTGTTGCTGTTGTTTTGTTTTGTTTTGTTTTTTGAAATAGAGTCCTTCGTTGAACTGAGAGTTCGCTGATTCATCTAGCCTGGCTGGCCAAAAAACATCAAAGATCATTTTTGTTACCATCTTCCCAGCCCTGAGTTCACAGGTCCATGCACTGTATATGGCCTTTGACATGGGTCCTGGGGACAGGAACTCAGGTCTTCATGTTTGCACAATCACTATGCTACTGATTGACAAATATCCCTAGCACCATGGTTTCATAAGTCTTACCCATGTTGTTTGATGCACCCAGTGTGGAATGGAATTTAAGTGATGACACGTTTACAGTTAGAGATAAGAATGATGCCTGCCGCAAACTTCTGATCTCAAGAAGATGTACATCCAACTCTCAGTGCTTCTTAATTTGACCTCGACTTCCTATTTATATATCCGATTAAAAGTACTTAAAAGAATCAGCATAGTATTAGCTGTAAGATTTCTGGAATTTTTTTCCACTAAACAATGTAACAACAATTTACTTTAGTATACAAATGGTAACAGAGACGAGAGGGGCTCCCTATTCACCCAGCCAGCTTTTGACTAAAACAGAGAAAAAGACAGAGCTGCACATACTTAGTCTTTCTAGTTTATGATCAGAGAGAAAAACTTAGATTTCATAACCAATCACTGACAAAGCAACAGTAATAAGTGCTGATAAATTTTGCTCTGGCCTTTAGAACTGAGATAAGATATGAAGAGTGTTACATTTAAATATGTGGAGTTTTATAAATAAGTCTAGTTTCCTGCAAACAGAAAAATTCATGTTTTTAAATTAAGTTCCATTTTAAATTGCCAGTTCATTTATTTATTTTGGAGTGTTAGAGATCAAAGTCAAGGCTACAACAAGTGTTAAGCGGGTGCTGGACCACTGAGCAACACCACTAGTAAAGTGTTTTAGGTAAAGCTCTGTGTTTAGCCCTTTACTTCTGGCTTTGGAAGCTTGATTAAAACTGCAGCCTTATGATTTTATTGATCAGCAAAAAACAAGTCTCCCAAAGGGGTTGTTTACAGGTACCATCTCTGAAAAAGTTATTCTGCCTTTGCTAGGTGTCCACATGGGTAGCCTGGATCATCAGCATACGTAAAGGGTCCGTGTTATTCCTATTGAAAATGCATGACTATATGTCCTGGTGGCAGGCATCATTAGTTCCCTTAACCTAAATCATGCCATTTTATAATTATCAACTGAAAATTGGTAACTGAGGAACAAACACCTCCAAGATCCTCACTGCTCACCCACAAGAATATTAATTGTCCAGTGTAAGCACAAGAATCCCACTGGAGCCCTCAGAAGTCAGGTGTGCAAGGAAGCACATCCTTGACATTACCGTGATATTGGCAGTGCGCTGACCCTCCAGTTTCATGCATTCTTTCATCAGTTGTGATTTGGCAAGTATCTCCATTACGGATCCACTTCTCTAATCAAAGGCTGTAGCATTCGAGTCAATTAGTACTTGACATCTTTATTATTCAGCTCTTGAACCCTAAGACAAGAGTTCTTTGACATCTTCCATCTTCTAACATGTGAGTAACACAGCCAGAGACTCTAGTAGCCTTTTGTTAATCTTCCAGGTAAATCCATAGTTTTCCATAATTTAAAAGCTCCATGAATAAATAAAATAAAAATACATTATGAAATGGAATATACAGATGATAAAATCTGGGAGGTGATCAAAAAGAGCATAAGTCAAAAAGAAGATAAATAAGCTACAGAAATGGGAAAGAACTAAATAATTGAATATACAACTTCTTTCTAGTATACTCACATAATATGTCATAATCAATAAAACATGTTTGCAAAAGTAGTGAGAAATTACAAATAACTTAAGCATCAGAAAGAATATATAGCAAAATCTTATCATAACACAGTAAAATTTAGTCTCTGTCAATTGGATTATTATAAACATACATATGATTCAAAATATATTTTACTTGATGAATATATGTAATTTTAAATGCATATTAAAATGCATATTATAGTTGCAAAATAAAACATCCAAGCCAAATCATTTTTCTGAGTAGTCAAGATAACCATTTCTTTTATAGAGTAAGTAAAAGCAAGAACTGAGGAAGGAATACAGAGGTATCTTCTAACATTCTGCTAACAGCAGCCATTACCTGAGTGTATACACTCTGAGATAATTTCACAAACTGCATCCTTGTGACTGCTGTAACTCAAAACTATTTATTCAAACTGTGAAGACGTTATGTTAAAAAGCATAACATAAATTCACTTACACATCTGAATATATTTTAACAATTGTCTTCAATGCTATGCTTTAAATGTTGTTTTAGTGTTCCTCCTGCAAGTTTTGTGTGAAATTTATAAAACATATGGTCATATTCGAAGAAGGGACTTGATCCAGAAAAATGTCTCTTTAAGATTGGCCTTTAGAGAGAATGGTAGGACATTTTCTTGACTGAAGATTTATGTGGGAGTGCCCAGATGATTTTGGGTGGTCCAGCCCTGGGCATGTGATCCTGGGATGTATAAGGAAACAGACAGAGCAAGCCCTAAGGAGCAAGCCACAAAGTAGGCTGCATCAGTTCCTGACTGTACATTGCTGTCTTTAGTTCCTGCCCTGATTTTCTTCAAGAGATGGCCTATTGCCTGGGAGTGTATGCTTAAATAAAAACTTTGTTCCATAAACCACTTTTGGTCATGGTGTTTTATCACAGCAATGGAAATCCTACTTCAAAGAGAAATTGATATTAGGCTCAGGTATTGCTGAGACAAATCTGACCATGATTTGGGGGATTGCAGTGTATTTGAACTTTGACCTTGAACGACCGTTGGATGCTCAGAACTTAATGGGCAACTGTAGCATCTTGGAAGCTAGGAACGGTGAGAGTAATGTAAATAATGGTGAAGTGGCTTGTGGAGCTTCAGAAAATAGTAAGATTCCAACAGGGCCACTCAAATGATATTTTGAGTTAATTATCTGTAGTTCGGGCCAGCTTGGGAAGGGAAGTAAGCTGTTATTAAGAAATCAGAACCAGTAAAGTGAAACTTTTGCTTTTCTGGGACAGTTGATGCTGAGCTGAAAAATCAATTGTGATTAAGATGTGACCAGCATCACTGAGGCAAAATCTCCTTGGAGTGTTTCAGAGTCAGCCCATAGAAGCCAAGGTCCAGAGAGGGCCAAGGCTGCAGTCACACTTGGTAGTGTTTGGAAACTCAGAAGCCATCAGTTCACTGGTTTTGAAGTTATGCAGATATCTTGGAGAGAAGTTGATGCTTGCGTAATGATTTATGTGGGAAAGCTGGGACCAGTGTAGGCGGTGCCAGCCCTGGACATACAGTCCCTGGCTGTATAAGACAGCAGGCCGAGCATTGGAGTAAGCAGCATTTCTCTATGACCTCTGCTTTAGTTCTTGCCTTCAGGTAGCAGCTCTGACTCCCTCCAGTGATGACTATGAGCTGTAAACTGAAATAATCCCTTTCCTCCCCACATAGAGAATGTGAGGTCTGACATTCTGTCACTATCATTATATTAATAGTAAAATCAATTTTTGCAGAATTGTATATGTCCAAATTTTCTCATAGAATAACACTTTGACTGTGTTGATCAGTGTTTAATGAGAAATTTCCTTCGCATGTATATAACAAGTCTGAGGATATAGACAGAAGAAGATCACTTTTATGTCTACGCTAACAAGTGCTTATAAATCCTCCTCCTGCCTCACACGCACACCCTCTAATAATTATCCTTATTTATTTATGCATCTGCTTCAACCACTGTGAGGAACTGTACAACGAAATGGAGTAGCTGTAAGAAATGTCTGTGAATTAGATTTATTGTGTTTAATTAAAACATTATATGTGTGTATGAGTAAATGATATTTGATGAATTACTATGTGCTGGAAATCTTCCTGGAAAGCTTTATAGTTACTCTGCACGATGCTCAATGCTTGCGGAGCTTCTGACTCATCGAGGGAATGTTTACATGCAGAGCAGCCCAAGTAAGCAAAGGGCTGTCGCTCCCTTGATTAAAGGAATTGATTTGACTTTAGGAAGAGTGACTTTAATTAGCTGTGCAAATGCCATTAATTCCAATTAATCTTCTCACACTGTCAAGACAAAAATCCTGGGAGAAGATAAATCGCAGCAAATCAATACAGCCCTTGTTTTTAACCAGGGACAGGTGCTAGAGGAAAGAGGAATGTCATTAATGGGTGTCTATATCAAGAAGTATTTACACAAGACAGTAACTCAACATGAAGCCTTTAGATTATGTAGGGTATACTATTCATATATCCCTTAATTGCTTTCAAGTCAATGGAAAGTATTTGTCAAAGAGATTTTGAAAATTATAATTTTATAATACAATACAAATTCAACTCATCTTAGTTTCTGTAAAATATATGTAGTAAGAAATACGTTTCAATGTGTTACAGTCTGTGTTATTTGTATCAAATACTAAGATTTTTTTAGAATTGTTCTTTATTTTAGGTGTATGAATGTTTTCCTGCAGGTACATATGTGCACCATTTCTATGTCTGGTGTCCTTAAAGGCTAGAGATGAAAGTCAGATCCCCTGGAGCTAGTATTATGGATGGTCATAAGCCATCATCTGGGTGCAAACGAAGCACTGATCATCTCCTAAGAAAGGTATTGATGTTAATATGATAGCAATTATCCGTAGTTAATAAATATAACCAAATTGCCACAATAAAGTTCCAATGATTGCAAAGAGAGTTTGCCATATGCCAAACGGAGAAGTTGTCAGTTTCAATAAGAGCTGTGAATCGTTTTCCTCCTGATGTAACCAAGAACTTGACAAGAATGGCTTAAGAGAAGAGGATTTATATCAGATCGTGGTTTGAAAGACTGTAGCTAATCACAGTGCTGAATTTATCCGCATAGGAGCATGTGGGTAGGACTCCTGACATCCACAAAACCAGGAAGCACAAAACAGTGGATAAAGGTAGGCAGCTGGTTTTCTCATTTTCTCATTTCCCTTTCTTTCTTTCTTTCTTTCTTTCTTTCTTTCTTTCTTTCTTTCTTTCTTTCTTTCTTTCTTTCTTTTTCTTTCTCTTTCTCTCTCTCTCTCTCTC
>NC_034611.1:45252048-45263021 GCF_900095145.1 Mus pahari
AACCAAATACACACACACATACACACACACACATACACACACACACACACTTGCATACATACATTTATTCATATATATTCAATATATATAATTGCTCACATTAAACAAACAAATATAATAAAAATTCTTGGATTAGTTTATTTATATATAATATAATCTAAGCTCTGAGTTCAGTACCAACAAATTTCTTTTCTCATTCATTATCCAGCAAATTTGTGTCTTTTTATTTAGGAAAAAATATGCAAAACTTATTTATGGCCTGGAGAACTTTGAAATTCATGTTTGTTTATCTGAATTATCCCACCTTCTTTCTAGAAAGTAATGATCTATAAGAGGGGACCACCATCTAAAGTGTCTCCATCCTATCTGAATCTTTGTAATTATACTTTTTTCTCTAATTTCTTTTATCTATAGTTTGTGGTGAGTGCATATAGATAGTTTTATTTTTGTATTATGGTCATAGTACAGTGTCTAGACCCTAGTGGGCAATCCATACATAAATTAATAATAAGTAAATTATTAAGCTATAATGACAAATACTTCCTTAAAGGTAGTTGTAATTTTAATTTTGGTAAGGCTATCCCTGAAGCCACATTGTAGCGTTTAATGGCTCACTAGAAGACCTCACAAAACTCAGATCTTCTATACTGATGCCAATTTTTTTGATTATAGCAGAAGGATGGAGAAAATGTGCATATGGCAAAGATCAATGGAAAACAGGGGTATCAGCACAAGGGAAGGCCTGGGCCAAGTAGTGGGAGTGGGTGGGCAGGGGAGCAGGGGCGGGGGCGTATAGGGAACTTTCGGGATAGCATTTGAAATGTAAATAAAGAAAATAATAATAATAAAAAAAGAAACAAAAAGAAAACAGGGGTATGCTTTAGGAACCCTCCAACAGTGGAACTTCCACTGGAGCACAATTAATTCTCTCAGCAGGGATGTGTGACAATTTATGTGCAAAAGATTGCAAATTGAAGAGAACTTATGAAAGCCTGGTGGGCTAGAATTTTCAGTGAAGGTACACACAAAACCTACATGTCCAATCTCAACTATACTTAAACCACAGATCCCTGAACAAAAGAGGTGCACACCACGCATCTCAGTTGTATTCATTGTTTTCCTACGACTGTGACAAAATGCCTGAGTATAGAAAATTAAGGGAAAAAAAAACCTTCTTTGGAACTACTATGTAAGAAAGGAAACAGTCCATGGCAGGATAGTAATGGGAAGGAGGGTGGGAAGCTGTAGGTCAGCCTGTGTCTGCAGTCTGAGAGGAGAGAGCTGATTGCTGGTATCAGACTGACTTTCTGTTTTTCACTTAGTATTGGACCCTATCCATGGGATAAAACTAGACCATACAGCAGAGAACGGGGAATACTAGAACTCAGCTAGATTTCTTCTTTAATATTTTTATTCAAGATTTTTGCTCCTCCATTAAACATTTTTTGGAAACATACTCATAGACACATGCACACACATACACACACACACACACACACACACACACCATGTGTGTTTTAAATGTGACAGATTTTAAATCTGTCATGTTGACAATGAAGCTTTATTATCATAATTTCACCCATTTCCAACTTGACATATCATATCAAATCATAACATTCCATTGTTGATCCCTAAGGTTTTCTTTTCATATGATAATGCAAAATCCCTTTAAGTCAATCTCAAAAAGTCAAAATATTTTAAAATTATAAACTAACTCTCTCTCTCTCTCTCTCTCTCTCTCTCTCTCCCTCTCTCTCCCTCTCTCTCTGAGATTCAGGGTAATATCTTAACCATGAGTCCATATAATACAAACAAGCAAGTTGCATAGCTTCTTCAAACATATAAGAGCTGCAAAATGATTATTTCTATTACAAAAAGGGAAATTAGAGCTTATTGAGGAACTGTTGGACCATACACAGTCTCTTTGTCAGACTGTTCTCCATGCCTGTAGCTTTCCTCATCAGAGTATCATGGCTCTCACATATGCAGCCACCTGGGGTCTCCATTGCAACATAGGCCTCCCCTTCCCAGCTTGACAGGATGGTTGCAGTGCCCTTTTGTGGGAATTTGACCATGCTTCCCATTGCTTGACTTCACTAGCTTTCTGGAACCACGGTGCAAGCCTTTGCAACATCATTGCTTTTGCATTTTTTAATGCCTAGAAAACAAGTACCATGCAGGTTTTGTTCCCAGCTTGAGATAGTCTTTGTCTTCACCTTTGTACTTCTCCTGAACCTTGGTAGTTAAATCTGAGAAAACATTTTCTTAAGCAGTGGTTTTCAAGTACTTCAGAAAAATGGGAACACTTCAGCTCAGGCATTCTTCACCAGGCTCTCTACTTTTAAGAGAATTTGCATTTTCACAAGTTAGAGCGTTTGATAGATGGAGTCTGTACTGGCTAGCTTTGTGTCAACTTGACACAGCTGGAGTTACCACAGAAAAAGGAGCTTTAGTTGGGGAAATGCCTCCATGAGATCCAGCTGTGGTGCATTTTCTCAATTCGTGATCAAGGGGGAGAGGCCCCTTGTGGGTGGAACCATCTCTGGGCTGGTAATCTTGGATTCTATAAGAAAGCAGGCTGAGCAAGCTAGGGGAAGCAAGCCAGTAAAGAACGTCCCTCCATGGCTTCTGTATCCGCTCCTGCTTTCTGACCTGCTTGAGGTCCAGTCCTGCATCCTTTGGTGATCAACACCAGTATGGAAATGTAAGCCAAATAAACCCTTTCCTCCCCAATTTGCTTCTTGGTCATGATGTTTGTGCAGGAATAGAAACCCTAACTAAGACAGAGTCCTGCACTCAGGGCATCTTTTCTATTGCCCCAGCACAGAGCAGGATGCTGGCTGTAATGACATTGATCTCTTCAACAGTTGCAGGTGCTTGTCTGTACTCTCCTGTTCTTCACCCTTGACTTTGTCCATTCCACATTACATAGTTTTCATCTTCCTTCTCTATGTTTCTCAGTATATCTGCATAAGAGCAATACTCAGTAACCATTCCATAGCCTGAATTATATTTGTTTTGGGAATTCTATGACAAAAGAAATTTATCAATCACTTTTGATTTCAGCATTATTCAAGTTTTTAGGACATGAACAAATTAAAGCCAGAAATTTTATCATTCCCAAATAAATCATCCCAATTAGAAACAGAGGCCTATTGCACTTTATATGTCTATGATTGTGCCTCCTCAGTCTATATTTCTCTTGGAATCCTATTCCCCCAGTTTTCTACAACTGCTTAGGAAAATATTTTCTTAGGTTCAACTACTAAGGTACACAGAAAGGACAATTGTGGAGACAAAGTGTATGTCAAGCTGGAAGCAAAACGGCCAACATCACCTGCAAGGTACTTGTTTTGCAGACATAAAAAAATGCAAAAGATCCATTAAACTTGCCTTGTAGCACTGTAAGACTGCACTAACTTTCAGCTCCAAACTCTTCCACATCCTCCAACAAACCAGTCTCAAAGCTCTAGGACTTACATGGTCTGGTTTAATCCAGCTACAGTCCCAGTCCATGATATAAATTTTATGTATACTTATGTTCCTAATAACTGTAGTAAAATAGCAAACAAGAGCAACTACAGAAAGGAAGGAGTTCTTTTAACTCATTTTTGAAGAGGGACCACAGGAGCCATAGCAGGGAAGTTTCTATGGCAGGCACTAGAGACAGCAGGTCATATTGCTTCTATAGTCAAGAAGTAGAGAGATGAAGTCTAGTGTTCATTTCATTTTTTTGTTGTTGTTGTTTATATTCAGAGCAGGATTTCAAGCCATGTGATGGTGTTTCCTACCTTCAGGATAGTCATCCCAAGTTAGGTCAAATTTTATACAAAATGTCACTATCTTATCTACTGGTATGCTTCCATACTGACTCTGTTCTAGTCAAGTTGTCAATAAAGATTATGATAAATCAAGTCAACACGATCATGTGTCTGCACTTGGTCATAATTTTAAAGCATATAAAAAACACCTTTAGCATGTAGTTAATTACAAAACTCAGAGACTGTATTTAAGAAGTATATTTAAAAGAAGATCTTACTTTGAAATATGGAGGAATTTAGAAAGTTTGGTCTGCTGACTTGGCCTCTCCACCAGAATGGTGCATCATATCTGCCTCTGTCTTAACACTCTGATCACCTAAGGTACGAGCTTAAGCATCACTAACTGAACTCTAGAGAAGGGATAATCAGAATCGACAGATCCCAAGCCTGGGCCTTCAGTTTTGACCCTAGGGAAGTTGACTTCCTCATCTACCCAACCGACTTTAATTCTTCTTTCTCCGCATGCTCCAAGCATTTCATACGTTGTCATTCTTCCTGGAATGGAGTGTCCTCCATCTCAGATTTCAATAACCTTCAACGACTTCAAGGATCTTCTCCATTCACCCATTCATGTTTCTCAGCTTCTACTGGTTTCCACCCATAATCACATAAGTCCTCAAGAATAGCATCGTCTGTGAAACTAACTTGGGAGCCATGTAGAAATCTTCCTTCACCTGGCTTACTCTGCAGTACCTCAGCTTCATGTCTTACCCTAGCATCACCTTTGTCGGCTTGAGTACCTTTGTTTCTCCCTTTCCTCACCTCCTCACCTCCCCACTTACCCAGCTCAGCTTGCTATATAAGCAGATGTTTCCTAGCTCATCCAAACAGAATTATCAAAAAGTCACTTATGTTTATCATATTATTAATTCCCTCTTAGTGTTTGATTTTATTAACACGTATTTACTCAAAAGGGGCTTTAGTCCTCCAATACTATCTCTCTTTTTCTGATATTTGATCTTATATAATTCTTTGTAATATCAAGTATGGCCTCACTCTAATGCTTAACAGGCATGGATGATTTCTAATTTCATTAGTCAGTATCCAAAGCAAAGAAGAAATGTAGAAGCCTGAATTTAGAGAAAGCATTATCCCTTTAACTACACTAGCTGATTTTTTTTTTGAGTGATAGGCTGGTTATAGTTGTAAATTCTTCCAGAAAAACTAATTAATATAAACCCATAAAAGAAGGATAATGAATTATATTCTGAGAATGTGTTAAACACAGACTTTGCAGAAAACAGATCTGATGTTACACCTTGTAAATAAGGATGGAAGTGTTCCAATACATTAAGAATTTATACTCGATATTAATAAACTTATGTTCAATAATTTAGCTTACTAACTTAGATAGGAAAATAAAGTATCTGTTCTTGTTTTCTATAAGAAGTTTAGAGACTTGTTTATTTAATATCATTCCAGGCCTTCTCAGTGCTTACTTTTATCAGCAATGCTGTCTCAATTAGAAAGGTGCAAAGACAAATCAGAATAGGCATTTCTTTTAAGAATTCTATTTAACATAATTTACTCATTTTATTTTTTTTTATTTTTCAAGATCAAAATCTGATCACATTTATCATGTCATTTTATCTTTTCCTTTGCCTTCCTTCAACCCTTGTATCCCGTCTACTTGCTTTCTCTCAGATTAATAGATTCCTTTTCTTTTTCTTTTCTCTCTCTCTCTCTCTTCTTTCTTTCTTTTTTTTGGGGGGGTGGGGGGTGAGACAGGGTTGTCCTGGAACTCACTCTGTAGACCAGGCTGGCCTCAAACTCAGAAATCCACCTGCCTCTGCCTCCCAAATGATGGGATTAAAGGCGTGCACCACCATTGCCAGGCTGTTTTTCTTAAATTGTTGATACACACACACACACACACACACACACACACACACACACACAGTCCCTGTGTTCTGTTCCCCTAATGTTTCTTACGTTGGTACGATTTCAGAATTGATATTGGACAGCCAATTGGAAACACTTCCTTAGGGAAGGCTATTGCCCCAGCTTTTACAATTCCTTGGTTGCCTTTAGTACCTTGTCTAGGTTTGGTGCTCCCCTTTCATGTAATCATGTCTATTGATGCTATTCTTGTTTCCAATCTACAGAAGATTTTCAGGTACTCTGGTTCTTAACATTTGTCCCCTTACCTTCCTTTGTGATATTCCTGAGCCTTATATTCAGGAGCTATGTAGCAGATATAGTAATTCAAACTAGATACCACATGTTCTTTAGATCTTGATTCATTGTGGTTTTCTGTAATGGCTTCCTCACATTGCAACACACACACACACACACACACACACACAAACACACACACACACATATGAGTTCTAGCCTCAAACTCAGAAATCCGCCTGCCTCTGCCTCTGCCTCCCGAGTGCTGGGATTAAAGGCGTATGCCACCACACCCGACAAAAAATATTTTTTCTTGAGGAATGAGAGTTATAACTTATCTGTAGATATAAGGATAATCATTTAGCATGAAGTTAGATATTATACTGGTTTAGTAAAGTGTAAATTATAGCTTATCCTCCAAGAACCATGTCCTTATTGCCCTGGGTAGTTGGGTAGGTCTTCAGTATAAGACATGATTTCTCTCTTTTTGATGAAGTCTTAAGTCTAATTAGACAGCTGTTTCTTACTGCTACAATGGTGTGCCACTATGGTACCATTAGGGTTACCATTTCACGATGGTTGTTATAGTTCATAGAAATCCTACCTGCATACAACTACCGATTATGTCATTCCCTTGGAAGATTACATTGTACCTTCTGGTATCATGAAGGCTATTTCTGAGAAAGAAGCCTTTAAGATCAAGCTTGGATCCATGTTAGATTTTCTCAGTCATGTGGCTTAAGCCATATAGATGTACTTAAAGGAGTTTCTTAACATACAAATACAGAAAACTGAATTTTCTGGAAAAAAAAAGAATCCAAGAATAAAAACATTGATTTCAAAGTTGCCAACATTTAAACAATAATCAAACAGAAGTAGATGATTTTTCTGAATACATAATAATAATTAAAGTATTGACAACACCAAGGATGGAAACCTGGGATGGTTTATTGTCAGTTCTACTGTATCTAGAATCACCTATCAGACAAACACCTGGGCATGTCAATGACAGCCAAAGATCTACATTAGACTGACTGAGGACTACAGGCTCACCTGAGACTAAGGAACATTATTTTATGGACTAGCACCCACACTGAATACAAAGAAGAAAGCATGCAAGCTAAAACATTCCTCCGTCTCTGCTTCCTGACTATGACTGTGATAGGACTAGCGTGGAACAATAAGACTTTCTCACTATGATGAAGCATATGAGTCAAATGAACCCCTTCTTTCCTAAATTGCTTTTGTCAGCTACTTAATCACAACACTAGAAAAGTAACTAAGACAGCCATTGAAGCACAGTATTCTTTGTTAAGGAGCTGGAGGTGAATTTCAGTTACAGAAAAAGGATAGATGAAGAACATTACCATGAAACTTAAAACAGCATCGTTTAATGTAAACCAAAACCTGAAGGAGGGAGAACAGAAAAAAAAAAAAAAAAAAACATATTGTTTCTTCAATGTGAATACTCTGGCTACTGTCCAGCTAAAGTGTTTCCTTCAATTATGAATGACTGGTGGTTAGGCATCAATGCTTTCAATTTTTGTTTTATTTTACATTCTGAAGAAATGAAGCTAGGAAAAAAAAACAGTCATATTAAAAAGGACCGAAAAGTAGACATTAAAAGAAGAGGGTTAAGAGTTGGGGACAGGACATATGTTATTTTTATTATCTTCATTATTTTTAAAGAACAGAAATTAAATGCCAAATGCATTTCCTTTGACACTTCATTAGTTTTTACTCACCTGTCCCAGAGAGAGAGAGAAATGTTGTGGCAACCTTCTCTGGTCCCTATGCATTCCCATGGCCTCGCCAGGAGCATCACACTGTAGAGCTCCTCTGTGCTGCTTCTGCTTCTTAGATGCTCTTTCACTTAGGTTATATTCCTGCAAACTCCACTGAGTTAATATACTTGTATCATAATTTCAATTCTCGGCTCTTCTCTGGATTATTCTTCATATCAATTTAGAACTTTCTAGAAGCCTTGAGAGCTATTACATAGGCATAATTGTCCTGTAAGGCTCTACGGTGACTATGTCTGATACCTATGAGTTCCCCATAAGAACCATTAGATGCAGATATGTGTATCCAGCCTCCCTATTAGAATTATCAATATTACTAAACAAGTATTGAGCATGTATTGTACATCAGTCACAATCCTGTCTCTGATTCACTTAATTGTTTAAATAATCCTGGGAAGTAGATGCCAGGCTTATCTACAGTTCACAGTTGAGAAAATTAAGAGATTGATTTATAGTGATGTTAATCATATAAGTTACACATGACATTTGTATGAAAGAAACTGTGTATTCAGCCTAATGTATGCTCACATATATGAAATATGTATTTGTAATATATATATATATATATATATATATATATATATTATGTATATTAGCATGCCTGCTTTTAAATCTTCTACCAACAATGTATCTTTGCTCAGGCTGATCAGAAAGCAGAAGGATCCTGAAGTAAAAGATGGCTATTCAACTCCTCTTCCTAGATCAGAGTTGTTAGTGTATTTGAAAAAGTAGGGAGAAAATGAAGATCCTTTACTTAGTTTGAACTAACGTCAATGAAGTTTGCATCATCTCGCTATTGTGAGCTCTGTGTGTTGATATGAAATCAGAATCTGCAGCTTGCTCTGTGTTCTCAGCGATGAGCCCCAGCTTTCTCAAATGACAGGGTAAAAATCACCCCGGAACATTAGGTTGCTTGTTTCATTTTGTTTGTTTGTTGGCATTTTGGTTTTGGATTTTTGGTCCTTTAATGGATGGTGCCACTTAAAGTTCTTCATTATCTCCTATCACTTATTCTTTAGTAGATCTATGGATCCTAAAACTCTGAGGTACTGAGGATAAAGAGCAACATAATGAAGAGATGCCAAAAGACTTTGAAATTTTACTGGCCATATGAAAATCCCTTTGTTGTGAGATTCAGAGAACATCCTGAAGTAAAGCTCTGACTGAATGATGTTTACAAAATGGAAGTAATTCCAAATTCAGATAATGAAGCAATTTTTTTTTTCACCAGCTCATAGTGTTCAAAACACAATAATGCTCATTTACATACATTAACACCTGAGGGAAAAGCCTTAGATTAAATACCATCAGATTAATCTGGTACGCTATCTTTTACAGCACATGTGAAAGATTTGGGCATTTTCAGCATTTCAATTTTCAAAATCATTTTATATGTACAAAAGTATGATTTTAGAAAATAAAGTTTTTTAAATAGTAATTAAAATTTGGGTTCATTCTAAAATCATATCTTTTTACCCTATCTAATAATAGATTATTTAACTATAGATACATATGAACATAAGTTCTAGATATATTTTTATTAAATAGCTGTCTGATTTTTAAATTACATTCCATAATTTTAACATTTGTAATAAAATTACAGAATATAAAAAGGTAATAGGAAAAACATATGATTAATACTATTCTAAATAAATGTTTTCACTTAGTTACTATCCTAATAATTTTTCAAGCTCACACATAGCTAACTCCAATTTTATAATGAGCTTTTGCACCTTCAAGGCTATGATTACTACTATAGAAAGTGAAATTTAGCTTTTCAAACAATCAACAAGTATATAAATTTAGGACAAATTATAATTAACTATATATTGAGGATAATGTGTCAGTAATACGAATTAACAAACCTTTAAAATTGGTATTTGTTCTGATCACTATTACAAGTGTAGGTCTCACCCCCCACTAAGGAATCTTCTCTTTGCAAAGGATGGAGAACGTGACAGAAAATCAGAACTGATCAAAATGCAGTTGTGTTACCCAGCCACAATAGCTACAGCTACAAGACAACTTCTGCACCCAAGGCTCAGGGATCGTTTTGGAACAGGGAGCAGAAAGGGCTTAAGAGCCAGAGGAGGAGGGACATTGGTGTGAGATTGTGTCTACTAAAAAGTCAAAAGTGACACTCATAAATTCTCACCTTTGTGACTGCCTAAACATGAGCTGAACAGGGACAATGACAAGAAACCTGCCCAATGTGGGTGGAAGAAAGATCACTGGGTCTCAATCAGCCCTCACACTAAAAACCACAAGCAACCTAGAATTGCTCAGAATTGGAGAAATCATTATCCCCAAGGAAAAAAACCACATAAATGGTTATCAAATACCAAATATCCAGCCTTGAATATATAACAAATGTAACATTATACAGTTGAATAGGATATATTTACATTTATAAATAATATATATTGTATAGGAAAATATATACTTATGTATAAAAACAATTAATTCGAAAGAGGCTAATAACTTGAAAGAGACCATGGAGGGGTGTATGGAAAGATTGTGGGAGGAGAGGGAATGAAAAAATGATACAATCATACTGTGATCTCAAACATAATAAAAAAAATTATTTTTAATTTTAAAAAATAATATTGTCATTTCAAAATGCAAGTGAGGGATAGTGAAATGGCTTAGGGGTAAGATCATGATAGCATGATGAACCAGTTCCAACCCCCTCGAACTTACATAAGCTAGGCATAGTCATGAGTACTTTTGTTGCCCCTGTACTATGGGCAGCAGAAAGAGGAATATGAGAGGTTAATTAACCATAGCTTAACTCCAGGTTTGGTACAGAACTCTGTGTGCCATAAGGTAATAATAAAGTGGAGAGTAATAGACAGGAAACCTGTTGTACTCCTTCTGACTCTGCAAGTACGTGGGCACACATACCCCACAACACACATAACAAAATAATAATACAATGTGTAAAATGTCAATTAAATATTTGAGTTGAAAGGACAAATATAGTATGGTGATGAAGTGTATGTACCCACACACACATATACAATGTTACAGAATTAAAGAGTTGATCAATAGTGTCTGAGGATTAATAGCACAGTCTCTTCAAGCAATGACTTGGTCTTCAGGCAAAGTTGAGAGAATTGCTTGACTCTGTTGGATCCAGGAATTTTTTGTTCTTAGCTGTGAAAAGAAGAAGAAGAAGAAGAAGAAGAAGAAGAAGAAGAAGAAGAAGAAGAAGAAGAAGAAGAAGAAGAAGAAG
>NC_034611.1:45263137-45274089 GCF_900095145.1 Mus pahari
AAGAAGAAGAAGAAGAAGAAGAAGAAGAAGAAACTTGGCAGGCATGAAGAAAGGCATACGTAACTCCATGAAGAAGGGCATATGTCACTCTGGAGTTCTTGAAGCTGAAACAGTTGGGAGAAAGCATGGCTACAAAGGAAGAGCCTGGTGTGGAGCTGCTATGGACCCATCAGTATTTCACCAAGATCCCTTCTAGGCCACGTGAACTTTACTTTGTTTTTCATTCCTCACCTTTATGTGCATGACCCCTCCAAGGGACCAGTGTCTGTGGCCACCATGAGTGTCCTCACAAGGCTGCTCTGGCAACTGAAAGTTCTTAGGCACTTTCCATGCAAGTTCAGCTTGGCTAAATCATTCCAGGAAGGACAAGGTTATGGAGATGGTGGTGAGATGAGTTCATCCATCTCACAATGAGTACTCACATCCAAACATCAAATACAGACCTGCTAGGCCACACCTCCCAGAGCTACAGAAGTTGAGGCAGAAGGATAGAGTTCAATAGCAGGACCTATTGAGGACCTGTCTCAAAACAAGAACAAGAACAAGAACAACAACAACAACAACAACAAAAGGCTGTATCGTAAAGTCATACATTCTTTTTTTTTTTTTCATTTTGCAAATCATTTTAATTATATTCTTTTAGCATTTCATTCCCCTTGGAAGAAAGTCCAAGCTATAATGTATACATCACAGTTTGCACATCAGACTGGAGCCTAGATCTTGACTTGCTGCTTATGCTTTCTGTAATACCTTGCTGCTGACATTCTAAAACATTTTGATCAATGACTTAGCCTTCCTTGGGGTCTTCTAAAGAGCCCTATCCCCAGAAAGGTACTAGAGCAATTTATTTGCTCTTTTCCTATACCGTTCCACACATCAATAATTCCTACACAATGTATTACTCACTTCAGATCATCTCCAAATTCCAAGAACTAATATCTCAATCCTATACCCAAACAGAAATAACCTTGGTTAAGAAATGATCGAATTTCAGAAAAGTCAGAGTAAGAAAAAGGGGCACCTATTCCCGTTTGTCGGCAGATTATAGTAAAGAATGTAGGGTTGGGGTGTGTGTCATTCTCTCCATGTGCGATAGGTCAGATTATAGTCTTAAACCTGTGTCCCTTCTTTCCCAGAAGCTCATGGAAAGAGAAAGCAGAAGCCACAGGGCCAGATGGTCTGGTCTGGTGCCTGGCAGGCAGTGCCAGGAGGGCTTAGCGGCCATGGAAGCAGCGAAAAATGCCCAGCAATCGTGCTGACACCTGGCTAATTTAATACTGCACAAGTGGTTGTGACACTTGTGCCCAGGAGGAGCAGAAATGCCCGGTGGGCAGACATTTCCTTGCACAGGCAACCAAAGCAGTGTCTGACAGATGTCATATGGTACCTGACTCGGCTTGGCCAAAAGCACATGAGACTCGGGAATCGGTGGGTTGGGGTGCCCCCTCCATAGTTCACACATACACTCAGCAGGGAGTGACAGGCTGTAGTTAAAAGGCTAGTCACTGCAAAAAGGGGGACAAAAGTTATTTGAAGCCCATAAGCTCATTTTTGTTTCTAAAATTTAAAATATAGGAGGTGGCACTGGGTTTGAAAAGCAGCACTTCTTCCACAAACAGATAACAGTAGGAGCAGGGTACCTAGTCATCAAAGCCTAGAAAACCTAATGTGGAGAAAGGAGAAGGTGGTAATTAACAGAGAGACACAGAAAGCTGCACATCAAAGGCCAGAGTGTGATTAAAAGTCATGAATGTGTAATGAATCCAGCAAGCATAATGGCAGGATATTCTCCATTAATCTTTGACGTAACATACTATATTGAAGATGGCTTTGAATTTGAGATTCATGGAAAATACACAGGGTTATCATCAGGATTCTGGGTCATACAGAGCATCCTTTAGGAAAAAGACTCTGCAAACTCTTTGTCTTAGTCAGGGTTTCTATTCCTGCACAACATCATGACCAAAAGGCAGTTGGGGAGGAAAGGGTTTATTTGGCTTACACTTCCACACTGCTGTTCATCACCAAGGAAGTCAGGACTGGAACTCAATCAAGCAGGTCAAGAAGCAGGAGCTGATGCAGAGGCCATGGAGGGATGTTCTTTACTGGCTTGCTTCCCCTGGCTTGCTCAGCCTGTTCTCTTATAGAACCAAGACTACCAGCCCAGAGATGGCACCACCAACAAGGCCTTTCCCCCTTGATCACTAATTGAGAAAATGCCTTACAGCTGGATCTCGTGTAGGCATTTCCCCAACTGAAACTCCTTTCTCTGTGATAACTCCAGCTTGTGTCAAGTTGACACAAAATTAACCAGTACACTCTTCTTTTAGTTTAATGAGTATTTTCTACACATTTAAATGACAAAGCAGAGTGGGCTGGGCTTACCACAGCCTGAATAGAGGAGCCTGACTTTCTATCCCTCAAGAGAGTCCTCCTCCTACAGCTCAGAATTAATGTGCTGGCTGGTAAGTTATGCTAATTGTTATTTCAATCACAGCATTAGAGAGTTACTTTCAAAACTAATAGACATTGGCTTTCTCAAAGCTCATACTTCATTCCTTTATTTACAGTTCTATACCAGAAATAAATACAGACAATAAAAGCTGGTAATATGAGGTGCATGTTTGTAAATAGTGAGTGAGACTGGCCTAGTGAAACTTCTATAATCTATCCTTCCTGATTAGTAACTGCTGCAATGCTCTATATTTCAAAGTCTCCACTTATTGCTTTCACTTTGGATTTTATTTTCCAGGACAGAGATGAAGCTCAGTAGTTATGTGTGATCTTATACAACCATTTTAACATAATATTTCCATGTGATCTGTATTACTAAACAACTTTTTATAAGCACGGAGTTTGTTTTGTGCTGGGATATTCTGTTGGGAAATTTTTAAAACACAAAGAGTTCAGTCATCAACAAAAATGCTATGATGGGGTTTTCAAATGAGGCCACGTAGAAAATGTCCTTGTATTCAGAAGGAAAAAGAGCTGAGCAGATTCTTGACAGTAGTCTCATATTCAAACCTGTCAAATGTCTGTGCTAGATCGCAAATTCTGTCTTTACAGACATAATAACAAAGTAAATGGCCCGTCATAATGTGTGTGGAAGCACAATTATGGTCAAAGGCTCCCAATTGTTTCCAAAATATTTCAAGTATTTGCTTACTAATATCAGCTTATTATACATTGATTTCTTAAATACTTTCTGTTTAATCATAAAATGTAGTGTCTGGAGATATAGCTCAGTGGATGAGAGCACTAGCTGCTCTTCCAGAGGACCTGGGTTTGATTTCCAGCACTCTTATGGCAGTTCACAACCTTCTGTAATTCCAGTCCCAGGGCAATCAAGTGCTCTTGTTGGGTTCCATGGGCACCAGGAATGAACATGATGAACAGACATATATATGCAGGAAAAACACTCACACATGTAAGGAAAAACAACAATATAAATCTAGTTTTCTTCTCTTGCTTTGTTTTTTTTGTTTGTTTGTTTAGTTTTGTTTTGTTTTGTTGACATGGTTTCTCTGTGTTGCCCTGGCTGTCCTGGGAAAAAACTTATGACCAGGCTGGCCTTGAACTTGGAGATTTGCCTGTTTCTGCCTACCAAGTGCTGAGATTATAAGGGACATGCCACAACATAATAAAGGCAATTTACAAATGGAGAGAAACTCAAAGCAATTCCATTAAAATAAAAAACAAGTCTGCTCTCTCCATATCTACTTAAAATAGTACTTGAATTTCCAACTAGATCAATAAGACAACTGAAGGAGACCCAGGAAAATACAAATTGGAAAGGAAGAAGTCAAAGTATCATTACTCACAGATATGATAGAATGTACAAGCAACCCCATAAACTCTACCAGGGAACTCATATAACTGAAAACACCTTCAATGATGTAGCTATATTTAAGATAAACTCAAAAATAAAATCACCAGCTTTATATATATATATATATATATATATATATATATATATATGAAATAGACTGAGAAAGAAAACATGGAACCAATATCCTTCAATATAGCCACAAACAATAGAAAATATCTTGGTGTAGCCATAACCAAATAAGTGAAAGGCTTGAGTGACAAAAATTTAAAGTGTTTGAAAATAGAAATTGAAGATGCTATAAGAGTATGGGAAGATTTCCCCTATTATGGATCGGGGGGAGGGGGGGCAGTAAACATGGCTATCCTTCAAAAGCAGTCTTCAGATACAAGGCAATCCCTATAAAAATGTCAGCACAAATTTTCAAAGACCTTTAAAGAACAACACTCAATTCTATATGGAAATAAAATATTAGAAAATAAAGAATAGCTAAATGAATCCTGAACCACAGATAACCCTCCAAAAATATGATCATCCCTTATTTCAAGCTGTACTACAGAGTTACAGTAATATAAACCATTAGTATTGGCATAAAAACAGACACACTGATCAATGGAATTAAACTGAGGGCCCAGATATAAATCCAAACACCTATGGACACCTGATTTTTTTTTTTTTTTAAATAGAGAAACCAGAAACATACAGTAAAAAAGGAATGCATCTTTATCAAGTAGTACTGGTCTAACAGGATGTCTGCATGTAGATAAATGCAAATACATCAGTATTTATCATCATGCAGAAAACTCAAGTTCAAGTGGATCCAAAACCTTAACATAAAACCAGAGACACCAAACCCCATAGAAGAGGAAGTAGGTAATGAACACATTGGGACACGATACAACTTCCTAAACAGAACACTGATAACACAAAGGTGGGCTTGCCCTTCTTTATAGAGAAGGTAAGGGGATAATGGGGGGGAATGCTTTTCAAGTATGGGACTGGGAGGAGAGGAGGGAGGGGGTCTACAATTAGGATGTAAAGTGAATAAGTAAATTAATTAATTAATAAAAAAGAATTTGAGAGAGCAAAGTTAAAGTGAATAAAGGTTATAATTTTATTTTTATTCTTTTTGTATTATTATCATTATTATTATTATTATAGCTTTATCATTTTTTTAGTCTAGTCATTATCCCCCTCCTAGTCCACCCTCTGACTGTTCCTCATCCCATACCACTCCCGCCCCCTTCTCCAAGAGGATGGTCCCATCCCCCCACCCCCACCCCCTACCCCACCAGACTTCCACACTCCCTGGAGCCTCAAGTCTCTCAAGGGTTAGGTGCATCTTCTCTCACTGAGGCCAGACCAGGCAGTCCTCCGCTGTCTATGTCAGGAGGCTTTATATCAGCTGGTGTATGCTGCCTGATTGGTGGCTCAGTGTCTGAGAGATCTTTGGGGTCTAGGTTAGTTGAGACTGTTGGTCTTCCTATGGGGTTACCCTCCTCTTCTGTTTCTTACAGCTTTTCCCTAATACAAACACAGAGTCCTTAGCTTCTAACCATTGGTTGGGTGTAAATATCCACATCTGACTCTTTTAGCTTCTTGTTGGGTCTCTCAGAGGGCAGCCATGCTAAATTCTGTTGTAAGCACATCATAGCATCAGTAATAGTGTCAGACCTTGGAACCTCCCCTTTGAACTGGATCCCAATTTGGGCCTGTCACTGGACCTCCTTTCTCTCAGGCTCTTCTACATTTTTGTCCCTGCAGTTCTTTTAGACAGGAACAATTCTGGGTCAGGGTCTTTGACTGTGAGATGGCAACCCCACACCTCCACTTAAAGCCCTGTCTTCCTACTGGAGGTGGACTTTGCAAGTTCCCTCTCCCCACTGTAGGGAATTTCATCTAAGGTCCCTCCCTTTGAATTCTGAGGATCTCTCATCTCCCAGGTCTCTGGTATGTTCTAGAGGGTCCTGCTACCTCCCACCTCCTGAGGTTGCCCATTTGCATTCTTTCTGCTGGCCCTCAGGGCTTCAGTCCTGTCCCCTGACACCCACCCCCGCCAATACCTGATCATGTTCCTCTTTTTACCTCCCTGTTCCCTCTCCCACCCAGGTCCCTCCCTTCCTCCCTCTCTCTGTCCCCTGTGATTGCTATCTTCTCCCTCCCAAGTGGGATTGAGGCATCCTTACTTGGGCCCATTGACTTGTTAGCCTTCTTGAGTTCTGTAGATCTCTGCATCTGTCTTCATCGGTTGCTGGATCTCCGACAGTAATTATGCCAGGTTGCTGTCTACAAATAAATCAGAATATCATTAGGAAGCATTTCTTTATTTATTTTTTAATTTTTTAGTCAGAGTGTTTAGTTCTATCGTAGGTCATTGGACCACCCATCCTCTGTTTTCTGGCCCTCCACATAGTGGATGGGTTCCCTCTTGTGACATGTATGTCAAGCTAGAACAGTCATTAGTTGGCCTTTCCCACTTAAGGACAGGAACAGAAAGCATATGCTAGAAGGAGAATAGAGGGTGAGAGTACCGGTCGACAACTGGAATTGGGAGTGGTGGGCAGGATTCAGGGGCAAGATAGAAAGTTAGTGCAATGGAAACTCACAGGAATCTATTAGGGTGACCCTAGCTAAGATCCCTATCTCCCATTACTAGGCAAGTACCCTATCTTAAATTCTTTCTTTAAGATAAGGTGATTTTCCTGCTCTGAATTGAGAGTGATACTGTGAGCATCAAATCATAAAATAATTAAAAAGAACTTCAAAAAAGAATAAAATAACCCAGAACAACTTGGAACCAAGATGTACTCATGACACAGTAAAGAATTTTGGTGAACATCAAATCTAAAGCAATGGTCATCAGTGCCAAGTAAACCATCATGTAATTGATGTTTAGACAAAAGAGAATAATATGTAACCTAACAATTTTGATGTAAGCAAAGAAGACAAAATAAACTATGGAGCTTCAGCTTCGTGTTTTCATCATACTTGTTCCAAATTTGTCGAAATGATACTACAGTATAAAATAGCTTGTATATAAAAGTCTAATAAAGACATGCTTAATCTGAGAATAAGTAACATGAATTTGACATGAAAATGCATGTGTGCTCACACATAGACATCAGAAGACACACACATATGCACACAGGTGACTCAAACTTTATAGGATTAATATGGCTCTGCAGTAGTCAAGCTGAAATCACTAGAGTTAAGCACATTTTTTTGCTCTTACAGCACAAATTACATAAAGCTAGTTTTTATTCACAAAGAGGATTTTAACTGAAAAGCTACATCACAGACATATCACATGTCTGCAACACTTATAATACAATATTGATTACTTGAGATTTTCTCCCCTAATAAAATGCTTTGCTCAGTGTATTAAAGCAAAGATAAAAGAAATCCCATCTCAAGCTTATTTAATCTATTTGAAGTACCGTTTTCATGGGGCATAAAGTGTCAGAATTGTGATTTTCTTGCTGAATTATTGTATTCCCTAAACGTGATGTTAGGTCATTTCTTTTGTAATCTATCATGTATAAAAGATAATAGCAGGTAAAACAATACATGCAGAAGTGCCAAAACTATCTTCATCTATAAATTATGTAAAATACCTGACAACAGATATTTCTCTGTCTCCATTCCCTATTTCAAACTGTTTTTTTTTTTTTAACAAATGTTTCCAGATTACTAACTGGCTCCTTTATTAACTGAGGGTTAAGCACTTCCATTCTGGCTCCTTCCCAACTGTGCCCATGTCTGTGTTCTGCACAAACAATGAAACTCTATTTTGTGTTGAAACAGGTTCCACTGACTGGGAAGAGAAGGCCATGGGGCTTATGTAGAGACTTCATGATCCTATGTAGATAGTGTAACTTGGCACCAAATAGCTGGCACCAGGTGTCCAGGGATCCCCTAAGTAAACAGTGGCATATAATCTGTAGTAATATGCTCTTGAGGTCATAGACCTTACCCTAACCCTTCACCTACAACAACAGCCTTTCTGTGTATGTCTGTCTCTAAGCCTGGACACCTATGTGCAAGTCTGCATGTGTGTCTATGCCTACCTATGTGTGTCCCAGATGGCTTGAGCCAGACTGGTTGCCGGTGGCTGCTGGAAGCTTATTACCTAGTGCTCTGTGTCCTGGTAAATAAAACATGGGCTATCTGTTGAGTGACAACACTGTATGCCTATGATTCCTACCTTTTCTTCAAGATCCTAACCTCTTAAAATCCTGCTCATTATCCTCTTTGACCTCATTTTGGCAAGTACTGCATGCCCATTTCTAATTTATCACCCATTATTTAAAAACTGCCTGTGTGATGATTGCTTGTAGTTCCCGCTCCTTTGTCTGAACTGATTTCAGTAAGGTATGCAGTCATCCTCACATTATTTAACCCATGGTCCTCCTTTATTTCCAGATTTTGTTTGGAGTTCCATCAAGAATCCGAACTGGATAAAAAATTTCACCCAAATGTTATATGTGAACCAAGGCAATGGCAGACAAAGATGAAGAAAAGGTGAATGGTCAACCCTGTTGCTGATGCCAAGAAGCACTTGCTGACAGGAGCCTGATATGGTTGTTCCCTGAGAGGTTCTGCCAGCACCTGACCAATACAGATGCAGATAATCACAGCCAACCATTGGACTAAGCCAACAGACCCAAATGAAAGAGCTAGGGGAAGGACTGAAGGAGTTGAAAGGGACTGCAACCCCTTAGGAAGAACAGTATCAACTAACTGGACCACCCAGAGCTCCCAGGGACTAAACCACTAACCAGAGTACACATGGAGGGATGGGTCTATGGCTCTAGATACATATGTAGCAGAGGATGATCTTGTCTGACATCAGTGAGAGAGGAAGCCCTTGGTCCTGTGGAGGCTTGATGGCCCAGCATAGGGGGATGCTAGAGAGGTGAAGAAGGAGTTGGTGAGTGGGTGGAGGAGCACCCTCACAGAGGCAAACCGGAGGGGGGAGAGGGAAGATGGGATATGGAGTTTGTGGAGTGGAGACTGGGAAGAGGGATATCATTTGAAATGTAAATCAATAAAATGATTAATACAAAAAAGGAAGGCCCCAGTGTTGCTGCAAACCTGGGAGGAAATAAACAGAGAATAAGTCAGTCAAATGCACAAATGCAGTGGAAAGGAGACTCAATCTGCCCCTAAATTCTGTTCCTAAACCCATGGCTGTCTATTAGCTCACAGTCAACTGCAACCCCAGTTCCAGGGGATCCAACAGTGTCTTCTGGCCTCTGAGGGCACCAGCAAGCACACAAACACACACACACACACACACACACACACACACACACACACACACAGACAGACACAGAGAGAGAGAGAGAGAGAGAGAGAGAGAGAGAGAGAGAGAGGTGATGGATAGATAGATAGATAGATAGATAGATAGATAGATAGATAGATAGATAGGTAGATATTGTGAAGACTTCAGATTATAGTTTTACTTTTACAATCTTACTGGTTTTATTTATCGATATAAATTTATTTTTGTGAGGCAGTTTTTTTGTCAACAAAATGGAACATGTACACACTATAGAAAATTCCAATTATGTCTCTTCTGCTGAAATGATCCATGCCGTGATCTGGAGATTTTCATGTTTTGTCTCCATCTCCAAAATGCATTATTTGCCAAAAACATAACCTCTACTTAAAGCTACTTTTGAGAAATGAAATCCATCTCATGTTCAAATTTACATAAATTTTCTAGCACTACTATGCAATGAAAAGGCAAGCAACATTATTGATAAACTGTTCCTGCCCAGAACATTCTGGGTAGATTTAGAAAAATTTATCCACTTGTGTTTTATAATATTCACAATTAATTTTTCCTTTCCTCATTTTCTGTGAAGAAAAATATACTTTCCGTTTCAATTATTTCTCATAGAAATCATTGTTGCTATGAATAAATGTGTGCTCTCTTTGGAGAGTTTTTAAATGGAATTGATCTTTACAAAGAAATAGCAACTTTCTTGCTAAAAATCCATATAACAAAAGTGTATATCCTGAAAGCTTTTTTCTTCATACTGCCACAGTAGTAGACTAGGTGACATTATTGACTTTTCTTTCTTACATTTGTAAGGGAACTCTGGACACTCAATAAACACTTGTTGATGGATGACTTGAAAATTCTGATTCTAGCTTGAAGAAAACACACAATGGCTATTTATCACCTTTATTCATAGAACTATACAGTTTCTCTTCCTTTGTGTGCTGCTTACAAATCGATCTAAAAGATAATAGTGTTCAAAATACAACTTCACTCACAAGATTTTATATTTATATGTGTGTCAAGTAATTATGTAGATATCTACTTGTGTAGATAGAGTTATAGAAGTAAGATGAAGGGGACAAAAGTGATTGCCATGACCTGTTCTTTCTGATTTCATATTTAAATCTGCTTTTAAAATCAGTTTTGGCTGAGTGTTGTGATACACACATATAATCCTAGGATTTGGAAGACAGAGGCAGATAAATCCTCATAAATTTGATATCTTTCTAGTCTATATAGTGAGTTTGAGACCAGCAAGGGATAGAGAAGATGACATTGTTTCCAATACATACATACATACATACATACATACATACATACATGCATACATACATACACATATACCTATATACATGGGCTATATGATTCATGTTAGTATTCAGTTTAAAAAGAAGTAGGCTATCATCTATATTCAGTGTAATATGTTCATTTCTGTTTTCAAGTTTATTAAATTATTTATTGGAGAATATTTGAAGTAAACTCTACAAATAATTTGTATATCCTACAAATAGGTAGGTTTTGTACATGGTAATAGGTAGGTAGGTTGTATATGGTTTTTATTAATGTTCAAATGAATATTAACACAGTATCACTTTTATAACACCAAAAATAAATATTGTAAATGTGTGTGCCTATGGAACTCAGGATTTAGTTACATAAGCTAGTAAGACTCGGTGATCCATCCCATCATCAGCCACCAAACCCAGACACTATTGCACATGCCAGCAAGATTTTGCTGAAGGGACCCTGATATAGCAGTCTCTTGTGAGGCTATGCCAGTGCCTGGCAAACACAGAAGTGGATGCTCACAGTCAGCTATTGGATGGAACACAGGAT
>NC_034611.1:45274204-45312714 GCF_900095145.1 Mus pahari
CCCCTTGGTCTTGCAAACTATATATGCCCCTATACAGGGGAATGCCAGGGCCAAGAAGTGGGAGTGGGTGGGTAGGGGAGCAGGGGCAGGGGGAGGGTATAGGGAACTTTCGGGATAGCATTTGAAATGTAAATAAAGGAAGTATCTAATTAAAAAAATGATATGATCTTATTTTCAAATATACTAGGACCAGCACACATACAAACAGATGTTAGATGATTGGCTGATGATAGATTAATAATAATAATAACAATATAATAAGTAGATAGATGATAGATAGAGAGATACATACATACATACATACATACATACACACATACATTGATAGAGTAAAGCAATATTTTGTAGATATAAAATGTTTTCAAATTTTAAAATTCAAGCTTATGAAATTTTACTCTTAAATTTTCTGAGAAAAAAATGGTTTCCTTTGCTATTATTTCTAAAACCTCAAACCAAATTATACTTATAATAATAAGTAAAGGTTTTCTGGAAAAGATATTTAAAATTTCATGCACTTTCCAATCTCTATGATCTATGATTCTCTCTTTAATTTTTTTCACATACATCTGTGTAATGGTCACCAGAAACTTTTGAATTATTTTTTCAATATAAATAGGAAAGGTAAAGTCAGAAATTTATTCATAATACAATTGCAAAAAACTGAATAAGAACAGTCGTCTTACATGCTTAACATTAGGAGATGAACAAATGTTCATCAGTATTACCATTCCAACTGTGCTTATGGCATTCAAATGATCTGCTTTAAATTTAAAGCAACTGTCCATGTTTAAAGAAGTCATTCAGTGTTTAGGTTCACTTAACATTTAAATAACGAGTCTTAATTTTTAAAATTTCAGTGGTGCAGCAAAAATATTTTCCTTCAACAAATGGAGCTGGCCTAACTGGCGGTCTGCTGTAGAAGAATGCAAATTGATCCATATTTATCACCTTGAAGAAAGCTGGAGTCCAAGTAGATCGAGGACCTCAACATAAAACAAGATACACTGAATCTAATAGAAGAGAAAGTGGGAAATAGCCTCAAATGTATTGGCATGGGAAATTTTCTCTGGATAGAACACCAATGGGCCAGACTCTGAGATCAACAACTGACAAATGGGACATCATGAACTGAAAAGCTTTTGTAAGGTTAAAAAAAAAAAACAAAAAACAAAAAACATAAAAACAAAAACAATAACAACAACAAAAACCTGTTAACAGGATCAAACAACAACCTACAGACTGGGAAAAGATCTTCACTACATCTGACAGAGGGCTAATATTCAAAAAATACAAAGAACTCAAGAAGCTAGACCAAACAAACAAAAAGTCCCATTAAAAATTGGATTAACATAGAATTCTCAACAAAGGAATCTTGTATGGCCGAGATTTAAAGAAATGTTCAACATCCTTACTCATCAGAGAAATGCAAATCAAAATGACCCTGAGATTCTACCTCACACTAATCAAAATGGCTAAGATCAAAACTCAAGTGACAGCCCGTGCTGGCAAGAATGTGAAGAAAGAAGAATACTCCTCCTTTGCTGTTGGGATTGCAAACTGGTACAACCAACCACTCTGGAAATCAATCTGGTGATTTCTCAGAAAACTGGAAATAGTTTTACCTGAAGATTCAGCTATACCACTCCTGGGCATATACCCAAAAGATGCTCTGCCAAGGACACGTGCTCCATCCACTATTTTCATAGAAGCTTTATTCATAATCGCCAGAAGCTGGAAACAACCTGTATGTCCCTCAACTGAAGAATGGATTTTTTAAAAATGTGATTTATTTATATAATAAAATACTATTCAGCTATTAAAAACAAGGGCATCATGAATTTTACAGACAAATAGATGGAATTAGAAAACATCATCCTAAGTGAGGTAACCCAGACCCAAAAGGATATGCATGGTATGTACTTACTACTAAGTGAATATTAGCCAAAAAGTTCAGAATACCTATGATACAACTCACAAAACATATGAAGTTTAACAAGAAGGAAGGTCCAAATGAGGATGCTCAATCCCACTTAGAAGGGGGAACAGAATAATCACAGGAGGCGGAGGGAGGGAGGGATCTGGGTGGTAGAGAGGAGAGGGGAGGGAAAGGGAGGAGAATCAAGTATGGAGGGAGATAGGTGAGAGACCCAGAGGTCCAGGAGAATGAATGAAAATAACAGCTGACAGGGTGGGGGGAAGAGGAAATATCTAGAAAGTCCCAGAGTCATGGGATGTAAGAGACTCCCAGGACTCAATGTGTATGACCTTAGCTGAAATGTCCAACAGTGGAGAGATGAAAACCTGAAGAGACCACCTCCAGTAGATAGACAGGGACTCCAGTGGAAGGACTGAGACATCAATGAACCTTCAAAAATTTTAACCCAGAATTGTTTCTGTCAATAATAATAATAATAATAATAATAATAATAATAATAAATAAATAAAAACACAGGGACAAAAATAAAGCAGAGACTGAAGGAAAGGCCATCCTAGTGACTGGCCCAACTTGGGATCCATCCCATGGCTGTGCATCAAACTCTGACATTATTACCAATGCCATGTTGTACTTGCAGACAGGAGCCTAGCATTCCTGTCTGCTAAGAAGTTCTCCCAGCAACTGACTGAGACTGATGCAGATTCTTAAAGCCAACCATTGGGCTAAGGTCAGGGACCCCTATGGAAGAGTTAGGGGAAGGATTGAAGGAGCTGAAGGGAATAGCAACCCCGTAGGAAGACCAACAGTGTCAACTAACCTGGACCCAGGGAGCTCTCAGAGACTAAGCCACCAACTAAAGAGAGTACATGGGCTGGTCTGTGGCCCCCAGCACATATGGAGCATAGGATTGCCTTCTCTGGCCTCAGTGGGAGAAGATGTGCTTAATCCTGTAGAGACCTGATGCTCCATGGCAGGGGAGATGATGGGGGGTGGGGGGGAGAGGTAGGGTGGAAGGTAGATGGGGGGAGCACCCTCTCAAGAGGAAAAAGGGATGGGGTGAGGTGAAGAACTCTGAGAGGCGGCACTTGGAAGGGGAGCAACATTTGGAATGCAATAAATAAAATAATTTTAATAAAAAAAATTACTTTTTGAGTAGCTTAAATGCCTAATAGGAGCAGAATATTTTATTGACCTTAAACAAATAATATAAACTGATTATTTAATCTTACAATAAATTGATTTATTTTGAACATGAAAGTAATTTATAAAGTGAGTCATGTATTTATCTCATTTTTTCTAACTTAAAAATTTAATATCAATAATATTTTAACTTTTTCATTTATAGTTAACATGCTAAAAATCTCTCGGCAGCCAGGCAGTGATGGCTCTAACCTTTAATCCCAGCATACAGGAAATAGAGGCAGGCAGATTTCTGAGTTCGAGTCCAGCCTGGTCTACAGAGTGAGTTCCAGGACAGCCAGGGCTACACAGAGAAACCCTGTCTAGAAAAAAAAAAAGTCTCAGGGGCTGATGAGATGGCTCAGCGGGTAAGAGCACCCGACTGCTCTCCCGAAGGTCCGGAGTTCAAATCCCAGCAACCACATGGTGGCTCACAACCATCCGTAACAAGATCTGATGCCTTCTTCTGGAGTGTCTGAAGACAGCTACAGTGTACTTACATATAATAAATAAATAAATAAATAAATAAATAAATAAATAAATAAATAAATAAATAAATGTCTCTCATCAAACATTTAACAAAATGAAGATTATAACTTATAGCATGTTAATATTGACTTTGTCATCACAACTCTATACTTAAATCTTTATCTTCCCAGAATGCGTACACAGTCAAGAATATACTTCCATACCTCAGATGAACTATGATTATATTAATTATTAGGCAACAGTTTCCAGGTTCCATCCCACCCAGCTGTAAATATGAGGCAAACAGAGTGACCCAGTGCTCACTAGGAATACTTGACTGTGAGTTGAGCATTGTTAAAATATGGCTAAAGTTACTGGCAGTTATTTTGTTGTTAGACACATTTATGGGCACTTCCCTGCAAATAAGCTCTTGAGGACTGTTAATCTTAGTTGTCAACTTGTTGAAAATCAGAATTACCCGTGAGATGTGATCATCTAGGCGTCCCTATGATGGGTTGTACTGATTAAGTTAAAGAAGCCTGGAAGACCAACCTACTTGAGTGGCACCATTGAGTGGCACCACTCCCTGCGATGAAATCCAGGGCTGTATTAAAAGAACAAAGTGATTTGAGCCTAAGCGTGTATTACTGCCTTTTTTCTGACTGTGGATGGAATACCACTGGCAGCTTCAGAGCCCTACTGCCTTGACTTCCCTACCATAATCCACTATATTCAAACTGAAAGGGTGCTTTTGTTAGGGTGGGCATTTCAAAGAAACAGACAATGCGACTAGCATGAGGACCGAGCTAATTCTACCCTTTGACAATCATCATACCATTGCAATATGTGATGCTACCTTAGCAGAAGTCTGTTAACCTTTTTGTGATTTACTGGACGTCACTGTGGCAGTCATTATGCTTTGATGACTCTGTAAGAAAGGAGTCTCTAGTTGCAAGGAATAAATACCACAATTGAAGCCACGGCTTCTAATCCAAGAGGTCATGCTCCTCTCCACCCCACTCCACATAGTCTGTCTTGGAAGACAGCACTCCAACGCTAATCTCTGTGAATGCTACACAGCCCCTCCCTGTTGCGTGGAATATTAAAAAATGCCATCCATGCTATCGCCGGCAAGGCAAGGCACCGGCGGACCTTGTTCGCATCTTTGGGGAATTCTCTGACCAGGAGCTCCGAAATCTTGCCACCCGACTCTCACTGGCAGGTCACTACCACGCCAGCCCCACACTTCCAAATACCCCCGGCCTTTTGGGGTGCACTTCTTTAACTATTCTCACTTGGGCCAGGTGTCTCAGCAGAAAGCTTGTTATCGTACCGTGAAGGTAAATCTGTTTAGTTACCGTGTATGGACTATGATTGGTAAAGCTGGCTAGTTCTAGACGTCGTGCTGCATTTGATGATAGCATTCATGGGCTCCGTCTCCTTCTGACTGGATAGCCAGATATCCAGTTCGCATCTCCAGACAGCCCCCTGCTGCTACCATAGTAGACTCAGCAAGAAGTTTCTGTCAAAGGGTCTTTTCTTGCCCCCATGAGATCTTTATCATGTATAATGTGGGAAGACTTAGTAAGAAAAAGAGGATATGACCCAGGAGATAGCCAAGGTATTGGCCATGTCCCTGGGAACTGTAACAACTCCAGATGCCACAGTAGTAATATTGACAGTGGTAGCAACAGCAGAAACATTGGCCATGAGAAGGAGGCTGAATGCTCCTGAGATTGACTGAAGGCAGAAAACACAGAAGTAGGAGCACAGGGATGGTGAGGACAATAACAGAAAGTTAACGATGGTTAAAAGCCAAAACACAAGAGACGGAAGCTAAAGGGGCTTAAATGTGAGAGACTGCTAACTTGCTAACTGGCGCTCATTTAAGTTCCAGGAAGTTAAACACCTTAAATCATGATATCCAAGGTTCAAGAACTACCACCGAGACACTATCATAAGCTGTGGGTTCTTGACTTGAGAACAGGAACATTAACCACTGGTGTCGCTATTCTGATAAGCCATAGATCACTGGTGACTCAGAGCAAGGCAACTCACAAGGGTCAGAACTGTGACATCTGACCTGAGTACTTAAGATACACAACTCTCCATCCTCTAGAACAGTGATTCTCAATATTCCTAATGCTCTGACCCTTTTATATAGTTCCTCATGTTGTGGTGACACCCAACAATAAAATTGTTTCATTTATACTCCATAACTGTAATTTTGCTACTGGTATGAATTGTAATATATATATATACCTGATATGCAAGGTATAAGATATCCAATCCCCAAAGGGGTCATGACCCACAGATTAAGAATCACTACTCTAGAGCTTGGAGCAGTGGATGAGTTCTTTGGATGCAGAGCCATAAACTTCTGAGTCTTAGTGTGGACCATGGCTCCCTGCTATTCAAGGGTGCATGCCCATAGCACAAAGGAACCTCCCCACCGCCTATTTCAGATGTCCTTCCCTTAAAAGAGCAAAAAAGGAATTCATCCCAATGAATAATGGCAGAAGCAACGAAACCTGTTCATGGTGATCACATCTATAGATCATAACTGTCCAGCCCTTTACAAAGAAAATTTAGGTACATGGTTTAAATGAATGTTCTACAAATCTCCTGATACTGTATACAATTATTTTTGTTTTGTTTCTTTATGCTTTGCTTTTTGTTGTAGTTTTGTTTGTTTGTCTTTATTCCTTTATGACTTCCTTGGCCATCTGCATTAGTCATGTTTCTCTAGAGTAACAGAATTTATTAAATCTCACTTATAAAATCTCTATATAAATATATGTAATATATATATACATATATATTTATATATACATACATATACATACATACATTCATACACACACACACACACACACACACACACACATATGGATCTGAGGGGGTGATTTACAGGCTACAATCCAGCTAAAACAACAATGGCTAGCTGTGAATGGAAAGTCCAAGAACCCGGTAGTTACTCGGTCCATAGAACTGGATGTTTTCAGTATGTGCTAGAATCCTGAAGAAGTGGGCTGTAATGCCAGTGAAGAAATGGTTGTGCTAACAAGGCCAGGGCAAGCACGAAAAGAGCAAGTTTACTCTATCTATGTCCTTATACAGACTTGTAGCAGATAGTATGGCCCATATTATAGGCAGGTCTTCCCTCATCAAGATTTATATCAAAGGTGTGTGTCTTATATCAAAGATGTGGACCTGAAGTGGATTTACCTATTTCAAACCAAACCAGAAAAAAAAAATCAATCATAGGTGTACCCTCCACTTCTGGATTGTAGTTTATCCCAGAGGTACTCAAACTGACAACCAAGACTATCTATCACACCGTCCAACGATAATTTTTTACATTTTAATTTTGATACTAGCTTTTCCCTGTCAATCAGGTTGTTGGATCTGCTTCTACTTTTGTTTAATACTGTGGCTTTCATTATTATTTCTCTATAGTTATTGTGTTAGCAAGTATTTCTATTACTATTAGAAACATTTTTGTATCTACATATCTTCACAATTTTTACACATCTTTTGGCTAGATAATAATATATAAGGATGGATAATGGTTTTTCCACCTCCGGGAAGAAATATTGCATCTCATTTCACACAAAAGGATTCACCAACCATCATACTGTAGAGAAAAATGCACTTGCAGAGATGAGATGAGGTCTAATCCAGTCTCTGGGAGCTGGAGAATTTGGTCAATCATCATAATCCATAATTGCCACAAATATTCATAAACAAGAAAAGTAATATAACGCAGGTAATTATTCTGCTTTGTTCCCAGTTATTTCAGCTATTATAACTAATTAAGTACTGTTTACTCAAAGAATTTATATCTTTTTGGTCATATCCTTTTCAATGGATGTTAACACTATTGCATTCATCTGGAACAAGATATGATATTTCAATATTAAAATGGTTGTTTTCATTTAAGTTTTGAAGTAAAAATGAATTACAAGCAAGCTGTGATTTCAAGGAGTTTAAATTTTACTGAAGGGAAATATTGAGACTGAGCACACATCCTGTTGTAATGAGAGTGCCTGATAATATTCAGCGAGACATAAATATGCTAATCCAATCTAGAGTTTTTCAAGTCTTTCCGGCTCTTTAAGTTAAATAGATGTACAATATACCACATAAGTTTAAATTCAGTCACATTTTTAATTAAATTCAGTATCCATCAACATATTTAATAACTATTCCTTTGCTGAATAATTCAAGTATTTATTTATATATTAATATTAACAAACTATGGCCCAGTTTTCCTATTTGGTGAGCATTTGTTCGCTATTGACAGCTATTTTCAAATAGTGATTTATATATGGAGTGTGAACAAAACTATGTGTGAGAAAATACAAAATCTTTACTTTCTGGCAAAATTTGATTGAAACTGTGATGACCCTCATTCTATTCACATTAATCAAAAGTGTTAACTTGAAATTCCTGTTTGTCTCAACAGGCCGGTGGTTGTGGTTGTCATAGCAGCTCTCTGTGGAACTGTTCTCACTCTCTCACGCTTCTTCCCTTGATCTCTCTCACCAAATAAGAATAATTGCCACCATCATTTCTGTCCATTTAAAAATGGTGGAACAATTCTCCCTTTTCTTTCAGTCTTTGGCTGCCTGAACTAATTTATACCTGAAGCTTAATTAGTTCCCTAACTGTCTATACTATATCTTGTTCTAACAATGCTTGTGTGGGGGGGGAAGGACTTGTAATTTCTTGAAAGAAAGATGAGAACAATTCTTTCTATGCCAAAATATATAGGATTCTTGAAGAATTTTTATGGCTTTACTACCAGAATATGCAGAAGACCATGAAAATAGCCCAAAACTTCATCATTAAGAAAACAAAGATGGGGTAGGCTCCCAGGAGTCAATGCAGGTGGCCTTAACTGAGATGCAGCCTAACAGTGGGGACATGGAACCTGAAGAGGCCACCTCCTGTAGCAAGACAGGTTGCCCAGTGGAGGAATAAAGGACTCCAACCCACCCTCAAAATTTTTGACCCCAAATTTGTCCTGTCTAAAGAAATGCAGGGATGGAGCACAGACTGAAGGTCAACCAAACACTCGTCCAACTTGAAACATGCCATGGGCAAACACCAATCCCTAACATTACTTATGATACTCTGTTATTCTTGTAGACAGGATCCTCCTAGCCTAACTGTCCTCTGAGAGGCTCGACCTAGCAGCTGACTGAAATAAATGCAGATCCCCACAGCCAGACATTGGATGGAAGTCAGCAACTCTTACGAAAGATTTGGGGTAAGGATTGAAGGCCCTGAAGGGGTTAGAAATCCCACAGGAAGACCAACAGTGTCAACTAACCTGGAACTCTGGGAGCTCTGAGAGACTGAACCACCAATCAAAGAGCATCCATGGCCTAGACAGAGGACCCCAGCACATGTGTAGCAAACATAAAACCCAGTCTCTATGTGGGTCCCTCAATAACTGGAGAGGAGGCTTCCCCTAAAACTGCAGCCTGACTGTAGTATCTGGTCCCTAGCAGGACTGCCTTTTTTGGCCTCAGTGGGAGATAACGCACCTACTCTGGTAGAGACTTGATGCACCAGGATAGGGGATATTCAGGGGAGAGGGCCTAGATTATTAGAGGAGAGGAATGAAAGGGTGGGGCGGGGGAACTCTGTGAGGGGAACAAGGAGAGGGGACAACGTTCAAGATGTTAATTAATTAGAAAGAAGGAAGCGAATGGCATACCTGTAGCTGTAGATTGGAGGGTTAGATTTCTACTCTTATATTGTATGTTCAAAATATGGTAACATGAGCTTGATTAAAGATTCTTTTATGTGTGCATCTTATAAAAATAAATGTCAAATTACAAGTGTTTAGTAACACACAGACTTTTTTAAGGACAATGAATCAGAATGAGCAAGATTCTACAACGTTCATCTGTCTATAGAGAAGAGAGATGTTTACCAAAGTAACCACACAGAAGGGGCAGTTACTGTGCTGGAAGAAGTGTCTTTTACAAATGTGAATTCAAGCCTGGCAGTGGTGGCACACGCCTTTAATCCCAGCACTTGGGAGGCAGAGGCAGGCGGGTTTCTGAGTTCGAGGCCAGCCTGGTTTACAGAGTGAGTTCAGCCAGAGCTATGAAGAGAAACCCTGTGTCAAAAAAACAAAAAAAAACAAAACAAAACGAGAGAGAGAGAGAGAGAGAGAGAGAGAGAGAGAGAGAGAGAGAGAGAGAGAGAGAATAGAAAAACAAATGTGAATTCAAGAGATTCAATTACCAAGAGCACAATGTTTTAATAAAGAAAGTGATATTTATGGTCCTGGAAATATGAACAGGTACTATCTTTATTATTTATGTACTTGTTTATTTATGTATGTATGTATTTATTTATTTATTCTTTTTTCATTATTAATTTATTTATTCCCTTTACATCCAGATTGAAGCACCCTTTTCCTCCACTCCAGTCATTCTCACTCTCACCAACTCATCCCCCATTTCCCCTCCCCTTCTCCTCAGAGAAGCAGAAACCCCCTTGGGTATCAATCCACCCAGGGACATCAAGTTGCAGCAGGGCTAGGTATGTATTCCCCACCTGAGGCCCAACAAGGCAGTTCAGATAGGGGAAGTGGATCCAAAAAACAGTCAACAGAGTCAGAAATAGCCCTTGCTCCAGCTGTTTGGGGACTCATATGGAGACGATTCTACACTTCTGCTACATACATGTAGGGTCACTAGGTCCAGCCCTTGTAGGCTCTTCGGTTGCTGGTACAGTCTCTGTGAGCCATTATGAGCCTAAATTAATTGACTCTGTAGATCTTCTAGGATGCTTGACCCCTCTGTCTCCCTCAACCCTTCCCCCTACTCTTCCGTAAGACTTCTGAACTTCACCTGTAATATATCTGTGGGTCTCCGCATTTGCTTCATTCTGTTGCTGCTGAAGTCTCTCAGAAGACAGTTATGCGAGGCTCCTGTCTGCGAGTATGGCAGAGTATAATCAACAGTATCAGGGGTTGGCTCTCTCCCATTGAGCGGGTCTCAAGTTGGGCTAGTCAGTGATTGGCTGTTCCCTCTATCTCTTCTCCATCTTTATTCCCTTGGATCTTGCAGGCCACACAAATTGTGGGTCGTGGTTTTGGGTTTGGGTTGATGTCCCCATCCCTCCACTGGAAGTCCTGTCTTTCTACAGGAAGCAGCCCCTTCCTTATCTCCAGGTTCTAGGATTCTCAGCTAGGGTCACCCACCTAGACTCCTAGGACCTTCCCATGTCTCAGGACTCTGGCTTTTCCCAGAGATGCCCGCACCAATTTCTGTTCTCTCTCTCCCAGCCCTTTTCTACACCTCCCCAAAAGGTGTGAATAGGTAATCAGGTATTTTCTTAAGTAGCAAGGAGGAAAGAGATTTTCAGATCAGAAGGGCCCATAAGCCCAACATCCAGACTGAAGATCAGTTTCTCTGGTGTCACTAAATACCTAATAAAATCTGTCTGCAGCACGTTACTACACAGCACAGCATACTCTTCAAGAAAATCATAGCCAGTCTATGATTTTCAAGCTGCAGCATCGTTCTTAAATACTAGATACTCATTGTGAAAAGTCAAGTTCTTGTTTGAAGAGTTCATTAAAACATTTGAAGACAAAAAATAGACAATTTGTCTTTCCATGATTATAGTTTTCAAAATAAAATCTATTTCTGAAGTGTTTTAAAGTAATAAACCGTCAGTGGCTAGAGAAATGGATAGAACACTTGGTCTTATAGAAGACCCAGGTTTTATTCTCAGAACTGACATGGATGCTCAAAACCAACGGCAACTACAGCTTCAGGGGTTCCAATGCCTTCTTCCAACTTGTACAGGTATAAGTCATGCACATGATGCAATGCCTGTGGGCAAAACACTCATACATTTAAATCACATAAATCTAAAACAAGTTCAGTTAAAGCAATAATATGGACTACATATTCTCTCTTTACTTTTGCACATTATACCTTCTTTTCCTGATATTCTGAAGAAATTTTTATTTGTAAGCTATAACAACAGCAAAAACAAACAAACAAAAAACAGTCTTGGAATCCAGGTGCCCAGGCCATGCTAATCTCAAACACATTTGCTTAAGCTTAAATTGGGAAAAGAGACTGCCTGTGCTTACGTATTCCAAAACATATTTCATAAACAGATTTTTTTTCCAACAAGTGCTAATCTTCCATTAAAAACACATATCACACACAGACTGCTGAGGCAGAATGTGCCTGGAGCTCCAAATTCTGCTGAACGGAAGGAGCACAATACCATCTAGTGTTGACCTCACACAGTGTCTACTGAGGAGGAGTGGGAGACTACAGTAAGGTGGAGAAAGGTAAGAGATGATCCCTGTGTCTCCTCTCTTAATAATATGAAAAGCAAATGGTATCTAACCATAAATACTTCCTGCTTTTCCTCTTTGGTTTCTGTGGAAAGATGTTACATGCAAAATTGTTTAAAATAAATCAGTTTCCTTAAAATTAATTTGCCCTAGTTTGCTGTTAATCCACAATAATAGAATGTAGATTACTGAGCAGTATGATTTATGACCTGTGTAAAAAAGAAAATCCACAACCCCAAAGTACCGAATTATCTATAAATACTGTCACACTCCAGTTTTTGATGTCCTTAATCAAGCACATTCCTGAATTATTTAGTGAAAAATTCATCAACTGCATGCTGTTCTGTGTAGTGTGACGAGCTTTCAGGCCATCCTCTTCTATCTGGTAAAAAGCTGAATCACCCCTCTCTTCAGAGTCACTAAACTGTAATGTCACCTAGCTGCGAGTCAGTTATTATATCTGCTCTCGTATTCAGCCACATGCTATTGCAATGTCGGGTTCTAGTACCACATGTTGCCATAGATATTATATTTCATTATCACTACTATTGCTCTCTTAACTTTCCTAATTCATAAATGAAGCTTTATCATGGTGGTGGGTGAATGAGGAGAGCCTACAGAGTCATCATTAAAGTTGATAGTTGCTTCAGGAACTGTCTGGGGATCTTGGCCATATGAACCAAGAGGGATGTACGCAGTGCCTTCCTGTCTGATTATCTCCATTATTATCAGCTATATTTCTGCCTTGTTGGTAGCATCTATAGTAAGTTTATTTTCATTGATTCTTCGTTTTTTTTCTCTTTTATTATAGGGAAAAATTGACATGTCCCCAAATTAGACTGAACTGCTTTAAGAAGCTTTGTGTCTCGACAATTGAATCCAACCTTAAATATGGTTTTGTACCTATAATGCTCACACATTAGGGTCTCTGAACACCAGAATTCTGTGCTTTCAACTTCTCTCTCTTGGTGCATTGGTTATTTTCACTGATTGGGCACAAAATGAATATTTAAGTATTGAAAACTAAAAATTTGCAGTATTTTCTTTTATACAACATGCACTGTCAACCAGATTGATTACATTACCACAGATTTCAAAATACATTAATTTGTATATTTAACCCCCAAAAGAATCCCGCAAACATTCCCTAAAAGGATGTCTTTCTAGCATCTCTTTTGGAATGTATGTTGTTAAATTTAAGGTCTCCCAATATGATTGGCTAATGTGCTGCAGCAAGGATTTTACCAGACATCAATCTGCAACTCTTCTAACATACTTGGCTATTTTAATGAGCTGTAACTGATGCATAATTAACTAAATGTATCTGGTACAGTTCCTGGGGTCGTTTACACATATGCATATTCCTGTGAACCATCATCTTAATTGAAATAAATAAACATGCCTGTTATTGTCATAAATTCCTTCTATGGCTAGATCATCTGTCTCTGTATGCCTCATTTCCAATAATTAATTTTGCTCCTAAGTTAATATATCGAATCACATGAACTCAGAAGTTTCAAAAATTTATTCTATGAATTTTGGAGGTGAGCTTTTAAAGAGGTGACTTAAGTAACAGTGAATCCATTAGGGTGAGACTGGTCTGACAGCCATAAGAGTATTGGAGACATAAGGAGACATCAGGGACATCTTTGCACATAATAAAGGCCAAAGCAAGAAATAAAGTAAGAAGACAGTCATCAGCCAGGGCATAGACCCGTAGATAAAATCTGTTCTTCTATAGCAGATTTCAGGCTTTGAGCCAACAGAACTGTGGGAAAATAATTCTCTGTGATTTGAGCTATCAATCAGCAGCATTTTGAGGGATCAGATTTAGCATGCATGCCAAATAACAACTGGCCCACTTTCTGTCACTAGAGGTTGCACTGCAGTTTCTTGAATTTGATATCAACTCACTGGTTTTGATCTAGCTTCTTTTACTCAGGGTAATGTATTTAGGATCCTTTTGCCATGGCCATATCAGTTCACCATTACTCATTACTATAGCACTAACTAGTAGCATCACACTAAATGGTATCTTACAGCTTATTCATACAATCTTTTGATCCTGCACATTTAGGTTGTGTTGTGATTTGAATGTGAAATGTTCCCTCATGCAATTGAGGACTTGGTTTCCAGACAGTGTTACTGTATGAAGGTTGGGACCTTTAGAATTGGAGCATTACTGTGGTCATGTTTCAAAAACTGAAAGTTTTATGGCCTGGTTCTTTTTGTTTTGTTTTTGTTTGTTTTTGTTTTTGTTTTTGTTTTGTTTGTTTGTTTACTCTGTTTCCTGACTGCCAGTGGCTAGCCAGATTTGCTTCTGTTCCCATGACTTCCCCTCTAAAAAGAAATATATCCCCTAAAACTGGAAGCCATAATAAGCGCTTTCTTCTTTAAATTTCTACTTGTCAAGTATTCTGTCACAGAAAGGAAAACATTGCTAGACAGGTTATTTGGTTCTTGGAGCTTTTACAAATGCACCTTTTATGGACATTTATTTACCAGTCTCTTGTGAGCAAGTGCTCTTGAGTGATTATCTAGGGTCAGAAGAACAGACTGTATGATAGATATAGGCTCAGCTTTTAAAGGAATGGCTCAAGTATTTTCCAAAATTGTACCATTTTACATGCCCACTTATAACCTTTGAGTGACAGTTGCTGTATATTCTTAGCCAAAATTGGCGTGGTCAGTGATTTTTAACTTTATATATTTTTGTTTGAAGCCTTTGTGTTCTTAGTTGGCACTATAGTAACACGGTGCTGATGAGAATCTTTACATGTGTTACATGAGAGTGTATGTATTGTGTTGTAAGGTGTGTGCTCGAGTGCTTAATTTGAGTGTGTTTGTCTTATTACTAAGTTTTGAGAATTCTTTATACTGCATAAAACATGTCAACTTGAAATATGTTCTCTCACATTTTCTTAGTATGTCTTTTAGTACAGATTTTACTTAAGCCAAGTTATCAGTTTGTCATCTTATGGGTGATGTCTTAAGATTTTGCAGCATGCAAAGTTTCCCTCTTTAGACTTTCCCACTGCAGTGTTTTCCCATTGATGTGCATATCCCTGAGCTCAGATGAGCATGTCCTACTGGGGCTCCTCCCTAGTTTAACTTTTTCTAGTTCCTCCTTCATCTCTTCATTGTTACTTGACAGATGTGTCCCCAAGTTTGTCTTATCCTATACACCACACTGGTGAATTTACTTAAAAGCAAGAATTCTATTGCTAACTCTAATAAGTTGTCTGTGCGCATTTGGCCCAGACTTTTATACTCAGACTAGGTAAGCAAACTTAAACTCAAAATGTATTAATGACATTTGTGCTCGCAGAGAAGGTGAGGACAATGGGAGGAGGGACTCCGTAAGAGGGAGACAGGGGTGGAGGGGCAGCGTTTGGGACATAAACAAAAATATTTACTTCACTAGATACAAAATAAATATTCCACTTAGTATTTTATTTCTTGTAGCCTATGCTTATAAAACAAAAATTGCTTTCAAATACCATACATATTACTTCCAATAATTCGATTTGGGGTATTTGATGCTTTGGCATCACTTACAAATTGAAATGAACTCATGTAAAATAGTTTATTTGTCGTAATTATCAGGGATGGACGTAAAGCACCCTGTGAAAAACTAGCAATGAGTGGAACCTAGGCATTAGGCTTAGTGTCTTAAATGCATGCCACATAAGCAGGAAGACCAGAGTTCAGATGCCCACACAAATAACAGGTGAGAGCGGCAGTGCACAGATTGGTTAGGTTTCGTCAACTTGACAGAGACTTGAACATTTCTGGAAAGAAGGAATCACAGTTGAGGAGCTGTTTCCATAACCCTGGTTTATGGCCATGTCTGTGAGGGGTTTTCTTTATTGCTAAATGATGTAGAAGGGCCCACCCTACTGGACACAGTATTATTAGGCAAGTAGATCTAGACTAGATAGAAATTGGAAGTGAGCATGCCCAGGAAGAGAGGAGGATGCTAAAAGCAGAATTCATCCATGGTTTCTGCTTCAGCTCCTAACTCCAGGTTCTTGCCTGGGTTCCTGCCCTGACTTCACTTGATGATGGATTGTAAGCTGCTGGAAAAATGAATTGTTCCTTTCGGTTTTCTTTTTTAGTCACAGCAACAGGGAAGAAATCTAGGGTAGGCAACCTGCCTGTGTTTCCACCACAAAGGCAGAGAGAGGAGATCTCCTAAGCAGGACAGCTAATGAGGTTAGCCCTAGCCGATGGGTCTGTATTTGATCCAGAAGCCTGACCCAAATGAACAACATTCGAGAGCAAACAAAGACAATCCCCTGCATCAGTATCAGGCTTCAGTATGCACACATATACAAGAGGGGAAGCATATCTACACACAAACTCCCACACACATAAAACATGTCTACATATGCACATAAACCCAGAAAAAAAGGAAAGCAAGTAAGTGAAAGGGTTAATGTACAGGTAAAAGCAATGTAGAAGTAGATGGAACAAAATTAAAATAATAATTAACCCTAAGCTGTCTTATTAGCTATCATTTTTATCTTACTATTCAGTACCAAAGGCCTTTCTCATCATAAAAATTTCCACAAAGAAATGAAACATTAAGTCAGAACTGATGGCAGTCTTCTCAAAGGAAACGGAAAGATAATTCGCACACGAAAGCCATCCTTTTCTTTCAATTACTGTACTGAAGTCAACCAGGAGTACTCACCCCATGACCTGTGAACACGTGAAATCAGAGTAAAAATCTGTATTCTACTACTCAGTAGCATGTGACATCAGGTCGGGCATTAACCTTTGTCTCTCTATAAACTCACAGAATAGTCGCCGTAAAAGGAAGATCTATCTATTAAAACAAAGTTAATGAAATATATGTTGGCTGGAATGGGCCAGCTATGCTCTGTTAGTCAGAGCTAAAGTCGGTAAGCAACAAACACCCATTTCCCCCACCACACACACAGACAAGCTGTTTCAAACTTTCACATTCATGGTCTATGGACTTTGTGCTTTACAGCATCCTCTGTCCAGAACAAATTCCTCTACAATGATCCCAGGCTGCCAAGGAAGAGGAGTGCATAGTGCATGCCACAACAGCTTTCAGCTGTCACACTGAAGTCATACATTCCATTCACATTTCACTGATAACATTAGGCAGGTATGGGGGCATTTCTACTACCCCATGCCTAGGAGAGTATCCAGAAGTATTTTATAGTTATTTGATATTAATAATATAATATTTGTTATTTTATATTAATATAATTATTAAATATAAGTATTGGATTATTAATTATTATTAATGTAAGTATTAAATTAATTATTGATATAAGTATTAAATAATGAAACTTTGAAATGTAGAACAGAAATGAATAGACAGCAAGGGCAGCTCACTGTGCAGAGGCTCGCTGTGCACAGAGTTTGCTCTATCATCTCATTTAATTCTCAGAAAAAAGGCAGCCCGTTTGACTTGCCCCATTTCTTATTTTTACGTGAGATTTTTGTAGGAGGTTTTGAAGTCCATGTTATTCTTAGTGTGACATGGAACTATGAGGACTTACGGCACAAGTACAACTGTATATGAAATTCATTACAGAAACAATGCATGTTTCAAAAAAACAAAACCATGGTAAGACACTCACTCTTCCCTGTCTTTCTTGAAAAAGCTAGACATAATGTCAGAAAGAGTACAGCTGCTTTTTGGGACTATATAGTAGAAAGCACAGGAGTGGGGAGAACATTATGTCAATGTAGTTAGGACATCAAATTACTTCTGATCAGATGCCTACATACTATTAACTCTGATCGTCCCATGATGTGTGCCAAATAATCCTACTCTTTTCTGAGCCAAATCTTAAGGAACATTCTGTTTTTTTTTTAATCTGAATCATACCTGTAAATATGAGAAATATCCCTGTGGATTAAAAATGAGGCACTGTGAGTCATGAAGAGGTTATACAAGACAAATGAATACCAAAGCTGGAAGTTCTGTAATAGACTGACACTAAAATCTGAGTGATTGACTAATAAAGGACTATAGTAGCTCCTGAATATGCATTCAGGTCTAAAAAGTTTTTAATCAAACTATAGACACATGATATATCAAAGGATATGATGATCAAATCATTGATAAAATTTTATTCTCCACAACTCAGAGTCTCAGACATTCTCCTTGATGACTCAATTTTGTATTTCTCATGTCTTCAAAACGAGGACCATGTGGGAGACTCTCTCAGGTTGACAAGCTCTGCTGACACCTTGATCTCTAATCTGGCCCCTTGATCCACAACTGTGGGCTGTATGCTGTATGCTCTAGGCTCTATACTGAGCCCGAAGAAATATTCCCAGATGATTTCATTTCAATGATATTGAGCTCTTGTTAATTATAAGCTGGTGTTCAACCTCAGATGACCTGCTATTGAAGATTTCTAGTTCCAATATAGCACACAAAGATCCTTGATAAGGGTCTTCCTTCTGAAACTTCACAAATCAGGCCTCCATTATTTTTATTTCTCTCAATTTTCTTATCTTTCAAGCTCCCACAAAATAGCTCATTATGTTATGAGGACTCAATGACTTTTTTAGTTCCTTGTTCCAAACACTGGTACAATCCTTCCCCTCCTACCACTAATAACAGCAATATGGTCAAGTTTGTCTAAGCAACAGCCCCTGTTCTGGGTACCAATTATTGTTCCAATTTGCTATCTGTTGAAGTGCTAAAACATTCTGATTAAACTTAATTTAAAAAATGATGTATTTAATGTTTAAGTTACCATCAGTCATTCAGGGAAGTCAGGGTAGGCACTAAGGGCAGTGAGGGACCTAGAGGGAGGGATCACAGGTAAGTGCTGTTGACCAACTTGCTATCTTTATCACTGGCTCATGCTGATCTGACTTTTTTCATTATACAGCCCAGTATACTAGGAGTATACTGCCATAGTGGGTTGGGCCCTCATAAATCATCAGAAGAATGCTGCTATACTCATGGACACGAGACACTTTGATGGGAGCAATTCTCTAATTGAGGGTTCCATATTCCCAGAGTACTCTAATTTATATAAGGTAGAAAACAAAACTAACCAATACTGACACTTGTTTAAATAAAGTTTCTAATACAAGACTAGCAATATAGTGAATGCAAGGCACCCTGTGTTCCCATTAATTCCTTCTTCCTTCGTATAGAAATTGAAGTGGTTAACTTAGATACTATCCAATTTCTTGACGATGTATAATCTCTGATTTTATGGTGGAAATGAAAGCAAGTGAATTGTAGACACCTAGGGATTCTTTGTACATCCTCTCTACAAAGTAACTGGAAATTACTCATTTAATACCAATCTTGCTTCACACACACACACACACACACACACGTGTGTATGTGTGTGTGTGTGTGTGTGTGTGTGTGTGTGTGTGTGTGTGTGTGATGTGTATGTGTGTCTCAAAAAGAATTTGTTGGACTGGCATTCATGAGATAGGCCAATCTGACTGAAAACAAGCCATCTACACCTTGGAGATCCTAAGAACAAGATATCTTCTTAGCCAGACACTGGCTAGCAATAAAGGTAGGTGAGAGTAGCTAGCCCTCTGTTTCCCTCAAACCTCTCCATGTTTGTGCCACCAGATCGGTACAGCCAACGCTAGGCAAGCAGAATGGGACAGCCCACGATGGGCCTTATGGATACGTTTCCTTCCAGCTCATTCTTCCAGTCAACACCTCACCAATCTACTCAGAAGTTTGTCTCTCAGTCATTCAAGACCCAATCGAGTTGGCAGTGGAGAGGAACCACATCAAACATCAAGTTACAAGGAAACTTAACTAGCTACAAAGCTCAACTAAATCAAAATGTTTGTTTCCTCTGACATCACAGTTGTTCATATTTATATTAGTGTTACCATTTTAGAGCTGGTGCTGTTGTGAATTACTAATGGAAAAATGCTGAGAAGAACAGTAAATACTACTTTGAAAAGGAGCTTTTTTTCTACATTAAATGGTGATAACGTATTTGGAAATATCTGCTGTTGTGTATAAGTGAAGTCTAAATTTCAGCAGCATAACCAAAGAAAACACTCCCCTTTCCTCCTTTTTCACTCCTATCTGTGCTTTATTTAATGAGATAATCCTCTTGTGTGAGGATACAAGATATTGTTATTCTTCGGCATTCCTACTGTCTTCCTAACCTCATATTCATTGTATCTATAGGTCTTAGGAATAAAAATATTTGGGAAATCATTTGTTGACATTTCATCGTCGTTGTTGTTTGTGTATGTGTGTGTGCATGCGCATGTTCATGTTTGTGTGGTAGGTTTTTCTTTGTGTGTTTAATCATGACAGGGAGAAAGTTTGCATTGCCCATCATCAGATTCAGCAAGAACTTAGTTATATCGTGCTATCTAACAGCTAGGTGGCTGGTGAAATATATACTAATTTCATTCAATAGACAAAGGGTCTTAGCAACTCTGACATTACAACTGCATGATCTGTATGTCTGCATGACATAGTGCAGGCTATATTTTTGTGGGCACTGATCATTAACAACTTTATTAGATTCATAATCACTGTGGAAACACAGCTCTGGTGTGTGTGTCTGGTGGGCGGGATGTCTCTAGAAGTGTTTAACTAAAAAAGGAGAGGCTGTTATGAGTGTGGGCAACACAGGGCTATAAGCTACACTAAATAAAACAGTAAAAGCAAAGAGAACCACCATTTGATTCTCTGCATCCTTACTGTGCCCACCACGTGACTGGTTGCCTGTTGTTCATGCTGCCTCGGAACTGAACCCCACCACACCCTTCTCGCAATGATGTACTGAATCTGCTTAAAGTGAGCCAAAGTGAAGCTTCATTCCCATCAGTGGCATTTGTCAGACACTTTGTCACAGTGGAGAGAAAAGTAATTAGAATGGAAAGATTGGTGGCCACTCATGGATTTTACCCTCTTATTCTACTGCCCCAAAGCATCTCCAAAGATCACATATTTTTCTTCTATTACATTAAAGCTTATGGAAATAAACTGTGATCAATGGGATCTGTCGATGCAATTCTCCAAACTGCTTGGATTGAGTGTTCATATTTCTTTAAACATCCCACCAGTAGAATGGTTTTTGATGCCAGTTCAGAAAGACCTAACCTCTACATTAATTTGCATTATTTTTATTGAAACTCCATTCATGCTATAGTCTGGATACACATTTAAAACTCGGAGTTGGAAAGGCATTTAAATGACAGGCAATGAGTAGTAGCGGCCACTCCACTTGCAGTCTCCAAATGCCAAAGGAAACTTTCAGTGATTGGAGCAGTCACAACTTCACATTTGCTCAAAATCAGTGGAAATAACTGCTTGATAAAGGCAATTCAAGGTCATACCTATTGCATATTTTTTATCTTTTTTTCTCTATAGCAAAGTATATATGGTCTAAAACTAATTTTAGAAGTCTTTCTTCTGTTCAAAGAAAAGTAGAAAACACAGTATAATAAACATTTAATGGGAAGAGGAGAGTGCTAATCATGGTTTTTTTTGTTGTTGTTGTTGTTGTTGCTTAGTATCTAAAATGTAGGCCAGTTAGTCCACTGTCTAATCTTTTTGCCTTTTAACAAAAAGGCATTTATCCGGTTATTTATTCATTTATTTTTAAACATAAGAAACTTATTTTCTCAGTATTCTTGAGGCCAGAAATCCAAATTCAGGTGTAAGCAGAATTGGTTCCTTCTGCGGCTTTTCCTCTTGGCTTCTGAGTGTCTGTCTGTGTTCTCACTTGCTTGTTCTTCTGTCTCAGGACATCTATATTAATGGCGTTACAATTATCATTACCTTTAGTTACAGCACAGAATAATGCATTTCATTATTACATTCTCTTTCTGAATATTTCATTGCTCTTCTTTCATATTTTCTGTCATTACATTTAGTTTTTTCTGTTCCCATTTTCAACAGACTCATTTTATGTCATCGAAATATATGCCTATAATGTACGTGTGTGTGTATGCATGCAGGAATCTATGCATGTGTGTATTCTTGAGAGATTTGTTCCTGGTATATGAATCATAGCTCCGTGGGAGGCCCCACACCTAAGAGTGGCCACACACTGCAGCACAAGTGGACTTAATGGGTACAAAAGGAACAAATTTAAGTAAGTCGGATAGGGAGTGGCCAGGTAGCATGACCAAAACACACTGAAATTCTCAAAAAATAAATAAGCAAAAGTGGGATATAAAGAAATCTTTATGTTAGATAATAATTTAACTCCAAAATACATACAAACACACACATGCACAGGCACATACATACATACTACTGAATATCTATTGTCTGTGCTGTTACCAAACTCAGGTTTCATGTCGATTCTCTTAAATATGAAAAGTGTCTGTAAAGGCGATTATTTCATACAGTTATATAAGTAAATGTTAGCATATTCAATAATATTAAACAAAACTAATAATATACTTCAAAAGAGACTCCGCTTAGCAGCCTTTTTTATTTGTAAATACCTCTGACATGCATTTCTCTGACCTAGTACAAATGAATAGCTATTAAACTCAGACTAATTATGTTTCTTTTATACTGTTGGTATAAAATAATTTTCATATCCATTATCCTAGTATTCCAACACACGTAAATACTCATGTATGTGTACTTGTATGGAGAGAGAGAGAGAGAGAGAGAGAGAGAGAGAGAGAGAGAGAGAGAGAGAGAGCCTCGACACTGAAGCCTCCTTTCTTGCATAGATAGCTTCACTTCATCCCCACTGGTATCATTTATTCTCAAAGATGGCCTTTGAGTGTTGACAGGTCACAATGTGACTCACTAAGAATGGGGTGTGATCACTCCTGAATAAACACCTGTACTCTTAAACAACTTTTGACTATTTTCAGGAGACTTGGGGACGACGGTTATCCTTATAATTTCTGAGCCCACGCCCACTCACATCTTCCAGGAACTCGTTATCACAAGGAACGTTTCAAATCTGAAATACATATGAGAACATGCCAAATACCTGATGCCGTGACTCACAGCTCATTTCTTTCATTCTCGGAATAGTCTCAGGTCCATTTCAAGGAAAACCCTACTTTATAACCTTTGAGAACAGTAAGACCGAGAGGGTCAGATATCATTTAAGAGCAAATTGTGTTCCTCTTATTGTCTTTTGATTTTTGAAAAAAAAAAAAAAACATATCACTATAATGGACATCTCACTGTTATAATAAACAAATAGAAGAATGTGTTCATCGTGACAATCCTATTATCAATATGCTTGCGATAAGTAAATTTGTAAAGGCTGTGAAGAATTTACTGAGAATTGAAAATAACAATAAAATGTAAAGTAGAGAAAAATCACTTCTACCGATGTGGCAGTTTAGGGCTTATGGGCAAACTACTGTTGAAACAGCTTTGAAAATGACATGGAGAATACAAGCAGCATGGGGGATAGGTTCCTGGTGTTCCCTCAGATCCTGGGCCCCGAATCTTTCAATCCAGCACAAAGCTAGATGCCGCTTAGCAGATTTCAGAGATGAGAATAAGGCTCCTAGTAAGCTGACCTTTAGAAGGAACATTATCTTGAATATCCTGGTGTCTCAGTCTAAGCACATAGGCTGAAAAGTAAAGACAGACAACCATGGAGAAAAAAAAAAAATAAAGAGGGTTCAAAGTTAGGGTTCAAACAATGAGAGGAATTTCAACTGCCCTTGTTTGCTTGCAAAAGAAGTATTTCCAAGGAATGTGAATAATCTCAAACAGCAGGAAAATGAGACCCCAGCCCTACCTTTCCTTCTGCTGAATCCAGGAAGTCAATACTTTTTTTTTTTTAAAGGATGTTTTATTTGTTTACATTTCAAATATTATCCACTCTCCCAGTTTCTCCTCTGCAACCCACCATCCTATCCCCCCTTACCCTGCTTCTATGAGGGTGCTCCCTCACCCCTCTGCCCACTCATACCTCACCACCCTAGCATTCCTCTACACTGGAGCATCAAGCCTTCCCAGGACCAAGGGCCTCCCCTCCCATTGATGCCAGATAAGGCCCCTTTAGCTCCTTCCCCTAACGTCCCTGTGCTCAGTCAGATGGTTGGCTGTAAGCATCCCCGTATGTCTTTGTCAGGCACTGGCAGAGACTCTCAGGAGACAGCTCTATCAGGCTCCTGTCAGCAAGCACTTCTTGGCATCCACAATAGTGTCTTGGTTTTGGTGTCCTCATGTGGGATGGATGCCCAGATGGGGTAGCCTCTAGATGTCCTTTCCTTCAGTCTCTGTTCCACTCTTTCCTTTAGACAGGAGAAATTCTGGGTTAAATTTTTGGAGATGGGTGGGTGTCCCCATTCCTCAACCAGGGAGTGGGCATGCCTAACCTCTTAACAGGTTCTCCCTCGCTTTTGTGAGGTATTTCAGCTAATGTCATCCACCTGGGGTCCTGGGAGGCTCTTGCTTTCCTGGCATCTGGGACTTTCTGGTTGCTACCCCCAGTTCCCCATCCCACATTGCTACATATCTCCTCCATCTCCTCCCATACCTGATTCTGCCTCCTTTTTTCACTCTCCCACCTCTCTACCTCCCAAGTCCCTCCCACCCTCTACTTCCATTGATTATATTGTTTTACCTTCTAAGTAGGACTGAAGCATCCACTCTTTGGTCTTCCTTCCTCTTGAGCTTCATGTGGTTTCTGAGTTGTATCGTGGGTAGTCCATGCTCTTTGCCTTATCACATATCAACGAGTGCATAGCATGTGTGTTCTTTTGTGACTGGATCAACCTCACTCAGGATGATATTTGCTAGATCCATACATTTGCCTGAAAATTTCGTGAAGTCATTGTTTTTAATAGCAGAGTAGTACTCTATTGTGTAAACATATCACATTCCTGTATCCATTCCTCTCTTGAGAAACATTTGGGCTGTTTCCAGCTTATGGCTATTATAAATATGGCTGCAATGAACATAGTGGAGCATGTGTAATTATTACATGTTGGAGCATCTTCTGGGTATATGCCCAGGAGTGGTATAGTGGGGTCCTCAGGTAGTACTATGTCCAATTTTCTGAGGAACTGCCAAACTGATTTCCAGAGTGGTGGCACCAGCTTGCAATCCCACCAAAAAATGGAGGAATTTTCCTCTTTCTCCACATCCTCACCACCTGAGTTTTTGATCTTAGCCATTCTGACTGGTATGAGGTAGAATCTTAGGGTTGTTTTGATTTGCATTTCCCTGATGACTAAGGATGTTGAACATTTCTTTAGGTGCTTCACAGCCATTTGAGTTTCCTCAGTTGAGAATTCTCTGTTTAGCTCTGTTTCCCATTTTTTGATAGAGTTATTTGGTTCTCTGGAGTCTAATTTCCTGAGTTCTTTGTATATATTGTATATTAGTTCTCTATCAGATGGAGGATTGGTAAAGACCTTTTCCCAATCTGTTATTTGCTGCAATGTCCTATTAAAGTGTGCTTTGCCTTACAGAAGCTTTGCAATTTTATGAGGTCCCATTTGTCAATTCTTGATCTTAAAACATCAAAATTCTGGGTCCTGTTTACGTATCCATCCAATATTTTAGTCTATGAGGTTTTATTGGGGAATTGAGTCTATTGGTGTTAAGAGATATTAAGGAATAGTGATTTGCTTCCTGTTATTTTTGCTATTAGAGTTGGAATCATGCTTGTGTGACTATCTTCTTTTGAGTTTGTTGAAAGATTACTTTCTTTCTTTTTCTAGGGTGTAGTTTCCCTCCTTGTGTTGATATTTTCCATCTATTGTCCTTTGTGGGGCTGGATTTGTGTAGAGGGATTGTGTAAATATGGTTTTGTCATGGAATATTTTGGTTTCTCCATCTATGGTGATTGAGAGTTTTCCTGGGCTGCCATTTGGGTTCTCTTAGGATCTGTATGACATCTGCTCAGGATCTTTTCTGACTTTTACAGTTGAAAGACCTCCGTGGGGAGCCCCTCCCCACTCCAGTCTCGAGATGGCAGCACCCAAGAATCACAAATAGACCATCTTTTTTGTTTGTTTGGTTGGTTGGTTTTTTGAGACAGGGTTTCTCTGTATAGCCCTGGCTGTCCTGGAACTCACTCTGTAGACCAGGCTGGCCTCAAACTCAGAATTCTGCCTGCCTCTACCTCCTGAGTGCTGGGATTAAAGGTGTGTGCCACCATGCCCAGCACAAATAGACCATCTTGATGTAAGCACATGAGGTAGTTTAATAACAGAGCTCTGGGCTGACACCTATCTCACGCAGGAGAGAGAGGCATCGACCATGAGGCTCGAAAGCTAGGGGTTTTTATAGGGAGAGGGTTGGGGGCTAGGGGGAATTGGCGCAGTTTCACATGATTGGCTCATTTGAACATCAGCAAAAATGATTACGCATTAGCAGAATAGTATGTGCAAGTCGGGATATCAGGAGTCCCAAGGGGTGGATGCTTATCTAGGTCAGTGGAACATCTGGTTAACATATAACTTCAAACTATGTCAGGAGGGCAACAGGCAGAAGGAGGTGCTGGGCCAGATGGCAGATGACTCAGCCAAGATAGCCCGGACATGTTCCTGCATTCCTCTTTTATCTTTATGGTCAGGCATCCCCAGGAAAGTTTTAAAGACAGTCCTGCCCAGGCCTGTTCCACTAAGTTTCTCAGCCTCAGGCTCCTGATCTTACAAACAACTCTTTGGACTATTTGACATAAGTTATATGAATCACATATCTTAAATTTCATCTTAAATTTCATTTCCCTTCACAGTCTCTGTTGAGAATTCTGGTGTAATTCTGATTGGTCTACCTTTATGTTACTTGACCTTTTTCCCTTACTGATTTTAATATTCTTTCTTTGTTTAATCCATTTGGTGTTTTGATTATCATGTGATAGGAGGAATTTCTTTTCTGGCTTAATGTATTTGGAGTTCTGTAGGCTTTTTGTATGTTTATGGGCATCTTTATATTTAGGTTAGGGAAGTTTTCTTCTATAATTTTGTTGAAGATATTTGCTGGCCCAAGTTAAGAATCTTCACTCTCTTCTATACCTATTATCCTATTATACCTAGGTTTGGTCTTTTCATTGTGTCCTGGATTTCCTGGATGTATTGGGTTAGTATCTTTTTGCCTTTTGCATTTTCTTTGACTGTTGTGTCAATGTTTTCTATGGTATTTTCTGTATCTGAGATTCTTCTCTCTCTTATATTCTGTTGGTGATACTTGCACTTGTAACTCCTGATTTCTTTCCTAGGTTTTCTATCTGCAGGGTTGTCTCCCTTTATGATTTCTTTATTGTTTTTATTTCCATGTTTAGATCTTGGATGGTTTTATTCAATTCCTTCACATCTTTGATTGTGTTTTCCTATAATTCTTTAAGGGATTTTTGTGTTTCCTCTTTAAGGGCTTCTATCTACTTATCTGTGTTCTCCTGCATTTCTTTAAAGGAGTTATTTATGTCCTTTTTAAAGTCCTCTAACATCATCATGTGATTTGATTTTAAATCAGAGTCTTGCTTTTCTGGTGTGTTGGGTTATCCAGGGCTTCCTGTGGTGAGAGAACTGGATTCTGTTGATTCCAACTAACCTTGGTTTCTGTTGCTTATGTTCTTGCATGTGCCATTTGGTTATCTGTGGTGTTAGCTGGTCTTGCTGTCTCTGACTGTGACTGTGTGTAAGCCTGTGTGTCAGCACCACTGGCAGACCTTCTCTCTCTGGGCAGAATTTAAGTATGAAGAGCTGTGGCACAGGGTCAACTCCAGGGCACAGACAGAAACTGGAAAAATCCTGTCCATGGCTGTTCCTTGGTTTCTGTGTCCTGATGTCTCTGGACAGGTAGGTCCCTCTTGAGCCAGGAATTTTAGCAGAAGTGGTGGTCTTACCCGTGCTCTCAGGTGTGTCAGCACTCTTGGGAGACCTGTGACACAGGATCAACTCTGGGCACAGTTGGAAACTGGACATCCAGAAAGTCAATTCTAATCATCCAACTAACTAATTTCTATTAGCAGCCTTGCACAAGCACAGAAACTTTCACAGAGCCAGAAATGCATACCCTGGGCTTGCTACCATCTTTACACTCCTGTGACTCTAGGCAAATAAGCAGTCAACCTGTAGTGTGTGCTGTTTCAAAGAAATCATTAAATAATTATTTTTATGTTGTCACTAAACTTATAACAATTCCTCGTTTTGTGAGTTTTGGTGTTGCTTTTGTGTTGTTGTTCTTCTAACAATTGCCTGTAACTCTAGCCCTAAAACCAGTATGTAGATTTCTGTGCATAAATATTCAAAGGGTAAAGTTCTTCAAGTATAACAATTATATTAGAGCCTCAAAGGGAATCAAAGTTATCTTAAGGATGGCATGATGTTAACCAATATTCCTGATGTGTAATAAAACCATCAATGTGACATTTTCAAAATGACAATATCGGTACTTTCATGTTGTAATCATGTGGCATGAAGCCTCTATATGACAGAGATTAAAACTCTTTTCAGAGACAGATGTTCTAAGAGTTATAGGATATTTTATTTTTAAAGGATTTAATGGAACATTGGTATTCTTTAGATGATAATGAAAACACAAAATTTTTCAAAGATATTCAGTATTGAGCTGGAAAATTTTAAACATGCTGATAAAACATGTTCTTTGACAATGCAGTCATTCCCATAGTTAGAAATGCTTTGAAGAAATTACTGTGCCTATTTCCATGAGGACCATAGATTAAAATCAGGGTCATAATGATTATTGCCAAGTTAAACAGTTGAGTGGCTGCACGTCTGCCTTACCACTGAGGTGCTAGAGGACAGCCAGCATGGGGAAGGTAGAATGCAGTCCAAGATAGGGGTCGGTCCCAGCCAGTGTTTCCACAGAGGGGGTGTGGGGTGCTGGGCCTGATGCTGTGGTTCTCAATCTCCTGGGTGTCCAGAAGCCTCTGGAGTCTGCATGGAGTTGAGAAAGGTGGTCCCCTAGTCCATGCTTTCCCAAATGCTAGGCATCGAGGGGATGGCTGGGCCCTGGATTGGGGGCCGGGGGAGGTGGAGAGATCCGGTTTGGTTCCTAGTGGATGCAGAGAGTATAAGAGAGTATAAAGGGCTGAAAGAAAGAAGGCCTTCTTCAGGAGATTTAGGCCTCGCTGTTTACAATGAGGGCAGCCCCTCCCCACACCCACCGGGATCTCTGATGAACAAGAGACAGCTTTTGTCTGTCCAATCCACTTCATTTATGGTGGATGTGAATGTATACTTCTTACTCAGGGTAAAGCTGGGATTAAATACCTTTTGCAGGACTGGATGGCCAGAAAGGGAGCACTCAGGGCCTATTTAGATATCTCATTAGCATGGAGAACTCTAGGTTGTTTTTTTGTTTGTTTGTTTGTTTGTTTGTTTTGGTTTTTCGAGACAGGGTTGGTTTCTCTGTATAGCCCTGGCTATCCTGGAACTCGCTCTGTACACCAGGGTGACCTTGAACTCAGAAATCTGCCTGCCTCTGCCTCCTGAGTGCTGGGATTAAAGGCGTGCACCACCACGCCCGGCATAGAACTCTAGGTTTTTATGCTGTGGTGACCACTAGTTAATATCCTCTCAATGGGGTGGCATGGTTACATGGTCCAGAACAGGCAGAGCCTAGGCAGGAACTGTTCCCGATGCCTGTCATTCTCAATGATGAGATTGCCTGAGGTTTTTGAACCTGCTTCAGCCTTCCTAGTTCTTCTGTCTGGTGGCACATCCACTTGCTCCACGGTCGACTGAAAATAGTGTGTCACTCTTCAAAGAGTAAACATCCCAAATTAAGGTGAGAGATGCTGCATAAAGTGAACATGAGATGACACACCCATGTCTCTGAACGCTCACTCCCTGCCTCCAGAGACAACTTCAACTTGTTCCAGAAAGCTCCTAGATAAAAAGCTGGAGTTGGTACCAACCCCCACCCCGTTTTCTTCCCAGGGCCTGTGAGTGACAACGGATCCACGTTTGTACCTCAGGCCAGGTTGGGCCTCCAATTCATGCTCCAGAATTCTGGATAGAAAACAGTAGCCTGACAGAAAGACTGTCTTCCATTCCTTCCTTAAAGCTTGGAATGTGACCGAATTATCCCTGCCTGTGAACACAAACTGTAACATCTCTTGAAAAACTCACATCTGAGAAATGGAAGCGCTACTGTGGTTTTGGACACGAGTCCCCAGAATCCCATGTATTAAGAACCTAATCTGTAAGTGGTGCTTCTGTGAGGTAAGGAAGCTTTGGAAGGTGGAGCCTTGTGGGAAATCCTTTACCTTTAAATGTATGTGGCTGAGGTGGGTTTGGGCTTTGTTGTGATGACAGAAAGCTGGCTAATCCAGAAGCTGAGCAAACACATTCAACTGCTTTTGAATGCTTTGCAGAATTACCAGACATTTGCATGAGGATTCTTCTAAAGGTGGTTGGACTATAGCTCCATCTCCCTTGGTCAGCTGCCTTCTCACACTTGTCGTTAGACGATGGCTGGCAGAACACTGCCATGAAACTCCACCACACTGACCTGTAGAGAGTTGGACTAGGAGACAAATTGGGACTATTTTTTTTCCCTTTTGACTTTCTGTCTAGGAAAATTTTAAATTGTCTCTTGTCAGCACTTTGGAATAGGCTAGGCAGCCAGGAGAAATTAGCCAGGTGAAAGGCAGAACATTACATTTTCCATGTGCTGAGAATACTGGGGCTAGGCAGACGGGGACAAATGAATCCCTGCCTGTCAATTTCTGCCTCAACGATGCTGATGTTCTTCCTACCTATTAATTTCCATGAAAGAACTCGACTTGTGGTGTGAGCTTTTACTTTCATATAAAATACTAGATTAGGAATTTTGCATTTTTATGACAATAGTTCCCAACCTATGCCAGCCTTTGCTCTCTTTCCTCTATCTGCACGTTACCCTTCAACATAAACTACTGGGTTTATCTGAGTTCTTCCAGTACCTTTTTGCCTAATAGAAGACTCTTGGATGCTGAATTGCATTCTACATATACTCATTGAATTGGAAAGCCCTAAAATAGGGGAAAGGAATTCCTATCTCTTAGATCTCAAGTTCTGTTATATATTGGTATAAGGACAGTAAATATCTATGACAGTGCTTTCCCAATAAAATGACTACAACATCGTTCTTGATGCAGACATTCAGATAACCACTTTGGGTGATTTTTTGTGTCATATGTAATTACATCCCTATCATGGAAAGTTTTATTTTCTTGGTAAGTGAATGAAAACTTTTAAGGGTAAAGAATGAGAATTTTGAAGTGGGGTGTGTGAAACTAGTAAGCTGAATGAAAAGAAAAAAAATAAATAAGTAAAAGAGTAAGTCCATGTCTTCTTCTAGGTATGGTAGAGGGAAATGTTTATTAGAGATACATAGGAAATATAGCCAGAAACAAGGACATATGGGAGAACCCAACATATATAGAGAGCCATATACAGAGAGGGCAGGGGACGAGGGGGCGGGGGACAGGAGAGAGGGAAAAGCAGCAGCAAGGAGTCCAAAGGTATAAAGAATGGGTAACCAAAATGTTTGGATTATATATGGAAGAGCAGGGCAGCCCCTGGGCTGGAGAATTTAAGGTAATGGGTAGGGTGTGGCGGCTAGGAGGGCCCAGTAACAAGTAAGGACTGAGGGATACAGGGAGAACCTGGCTTTGATATGTTAAATAGGCACCTCAGCCACTTGTCCCAGGTTTGAAACCTAACTTAATGGACTGAAATAGAATCTGAATCCAGTTCTCATAGACACTAAGCTTTTGTTCTGTCATCACTATGTTTCTAAGCAAAATAACAGAATTTGTAAAATTAGAACATTTCTTACAGGAGAGGCTCCTGCTCCTAATTTCTGGGAGCTGTAAACAGTTACTGGACTCCCTGGACTCCGTTTGTCATCTGCAAAGCTGGGTGCCGTGCCACTACAGAATTAATCATGCTTTATGAAGAGTAAAGGAGACAATAAATAAAAAAAAAATGTAATTCCTTTCTTTGCACTCAATCACTTAATGTTAGAGGACACAATGTGACATTTGCTGGCCCCTGCTGCACTAAGCCAATGAAACTACTACTAAAAGACAGATTTTAAGATGAAATTTATTCCTGTGAACCAGCGCAGCCAATTATGCACCTCAGAAGATACAGCCAGCCAAGCAGCAGGACCAACCATTCTTCCTACCTTGGGGTGAAACATAATCATCTCTCTTGTAGTATACATTGAAATGGTTTTGAAAGACCTGTGTCCTTAAAGGACCTGACAGAAATGTATGACCACATGCCGGGACACGTTCTGAAGACAGCAAGTTTTGTTTGTTTAGTAAGCTGAAGGGTTTTGTTTTTAGCCCAGTACTGACAGCTGGGAGGGAGGAAGATGGAGGCGCGATTTCTTTCTTTTTGCTGCAGGCAGTCGGGATAGGAGGGGTGGCTGTGTAAACACAAGAGAGGTTGTTGACAGTGTTCCGTGAGCACTGCGGGGTGGTGGCAGCACTTTAGAGAAAAGCCAGGGTGGCACTGAGGAACTAGGCTAGCGACGGAAAAACACAGTGCCCCGGAGACACTGAATAGTCATTCAGCGTGAAGGCAAGAGATCAGACATCTCTGGAGCTGAAGTCAGCCCCACCACGCTGAGCGCCACACTTGGTAAGGAGCCATTAAATGACAAGGGCAACGCTAGAAACACTAAAAATCTCACAGATGTCTGCCATCTCCTCTTGAAATATCATAGATGTGAGTTTCTACTATCCAAAGAAGGTAAAGGTACGGGGACACATTACAGGTCTCCAGGAGATCTGAAGTGCCTGGGAAAGTCACACCACGGGGCTTCTTAGAGGGCAGGATAGAGCGTTGTAATTTTTTTTTTCCACCTTTGTACACTTTTGCTATTTTAAACTTTGAGGAAATTGTCGCTGCTGACAGTACACAGTAATGAAAGACTGATAAAGAAAGAAACACAGGCAAGCTACCCTAACACAGTCACCCACAGGGTCAGAAAATCAGAACAGGACCGCCGCATAGGCTTGCTTTTCAGAAAGGAAGACTAATTTTAGAGAGATGATGTGATTTCCTCGGTCAATAGGGAAGAGTCAGGGTTTGCACAGTTGGCTGGAGGGATGGTGTGATTCGCACAATCAGCTAGAGAGAGGATGTTATTTTCACCATCAGAGATCCACGCTTGCTCCCCCACATGATATGTGTTTCATAACCCTTGATGGAGTGCAATGGTCAGTCAAGACCACCCCAGGATTGCCAGTCCTGGGTCATCAACCTTTTAATAATTCTCTATCCAAAAGCTGCTTTCATGCTGCTGGCAGAGTACTTCCCAGATGTGAATGTGGCCTGTGAAAATTAAGGTAGGAAGTTTATCTCAGGGTTAGCCTTACTCAGGTGAGACCTCAAGAGATGTGGGGATACAGAAGGAGTTTTGGGGGAGATGGTTCAGGTTCTAGTGTTTGCCTAGGAGGCAAGAGAACTTGTGTTCAGTTCCCAGAACCCACATAAAAATCCCAGGTGTGATGCCCTGTTTAATCTCAGAGCTGGTCGTATAGAGGGTAAAGGAGCCATGGGGTCCAGTCACCAACTTGGCAGGCTCCAAGCTTATGGGAGACTCTATCTCAAAAGAAGTAGACAGCATTCGTGAAATTGACATTCCAAACATACACACTCCACACATGAACGTCATACACAGGGATTGCATTAAACGTGGGTTTGCTCTTCTGGGTGAGAATGTCAACGCCAAAGGGAAATAAGTGGGACATGGAGCAATGGAGAGCAGGCCCAGAGGAAGAGTGGGGTTGACTCATAACCAAACCTCAGAAATCTTGTCCTGAGATTGGCAAGACTAAGATTGCTCCCTCCCAGCCCCAGGCCTGTGGTAGGGGCGCACATAGCCCTGCATCCCCATTTTCCCCACTCCCCCAGAAGATCATATAGCCAGGTTAAACTTCTCCCCTTATAAGATCATGTCCAGAGTTCATCTGGAATTCCTTCTTATGCTAATGAGGCACCCCTGCACCCTGAAGGAAGTCAACGATGTATACTTGCCCACTCTGGAGGCCCCTCCTCACCCTCAAAGCCTTTGTTCCTTCCATTAAAGGAGCTGTCTCACTGAAGCCACCTCCAGAGAGTCTGTTCGTGCCTTGCTCAATCGCTGTCTTCAGTCTCTTTAGCTCCAGCCTCCCGGCCTCGCTTCCTCTCTCAGGATCCACAGGTTGCTATAAGCAGGGGGAACCGGAGCCTGAACAGCAGAAATAGACACAAGTAAGTGAAAGGAACTGAAGTGATGGCTCAAATGAATTGAAACGCTAGTCCCTACTATGGCTTTCTTTGGGAATGAGTCCTAAAACAATATAATGAGGAACTGGTGGGATGATAAATTAAGAGCCTTGATACAGTCAAACTGGCATTTTTGTAGAAGGAAGAAAACACCCTATCTTCATGAGCACACCTAGGAAAAGCCATAGGAAGACGCCACAGAAGGCAGCAGTCTACAGCCCGGAAGCGAGACCTCAGCAGAGTCTCGACAACAGTGATTTCACAATAGACTTCTACTTTCCAGTAAGTCACTCAGTTCATGGAGTTGGTAATGTCAGGACAAGAAGACAGCGAACCTGCATGTGGATTTGGATACGGACAGGGTCATGTAACAAGAAGTATGAAGCAGCCTGCAGCTGAGTACCTTGAACAAACAGGACCTCCAAGTCCAGAAGCCAACTGAAGGTAAGTCAGGGGTGCTTAGCCTGATCAGAGATGCTTCCTGCTTCCAAGGTTGCACCCACCACCAGACCCTGGACTTTGCAACCGTTAAAAACTGTTAACAGCTGGCTGGAAAAATTGAGCCTGATTAAGTATAGATATTCTGATAGGCATAGGAACTAATGAGGAAGGAGGAGAAGAAGTCTGGAAAAGGAGACTTCTGATATTATATAAAACAGTGGTTCTCAACCTTCCTCATGTTGCAACCCTATAACATAGTTCCTCATGTTGTAGTGACCCCCAACCATAAATTTATTTTTGTTCCTATTTAATAACTGTAATTTTACTACTGTTATGAATCATAATGTAAATATACATGTTTTCAGATGGTCTTAGGGAACCCCTGTGAAAGGGTTATTTGACTCCCAAAGGGGTCGTAAGCCACAGGTTGAGAACCACTGATATAAAACACAAGACCCAGAGTCCACGCAGAGGAGCAACTCTGGGGCTCCTCTCATGGCAACAGGAGCTGTTTGTCTACTCTAATAAAGTTTGTTTCCTTCATTCTGTTTGCTCTTTCTTTCCTCCATGTGTATACACCTCCTTCGTAGTTGGCATTCTACTTTCTCAGCAGCAGTAGCTTTTGCTATCCAACTTGTAGCTTCTCTGTACCTATCCTTTAAGATTCTAGGCACCCAATGCTGTTGTTCTTTCACATTTTCCTCTTCTGCCTTTCTCATGTGTCCAAACTTGTGTTTTGTACCACAAAACAAATTCGGAAGCTTCTTACCCAGGGCTCCCACCTTTCACCCCAAGACACAAGTAACACACCCAGGGAAGGGTCTTCTGAACCTTGTCAGATTCAGGAGCTTCTTAAGACTTCTGAGTTTGCTTCCTAAGTCTCTTCAACATTTCTGGAAGCAATGTTTCCACTTAAAGCCTCCTAATCCTTAAGAAGACTTCCTCAAGTAAAGAATATTTTAACTGGATGAAAATTGCTACATAATATTATTATGTATATAATTAAAGAGTGTGCTGGTCTTTCAATGTGTTCAAACCCTGGAGTACCTGGAATACAAGATAGCAGAGTACAGCCTAAGTTCAACACAAATTTAATTTAAAAGTTCCCTGTGCTTTATCATTCACATGTAATTATAGTTAGCTCATTAATTACCTTCTTGAGAAGATTGGAAACTGAATTAAATGGTACTTTAAAAGCTAATTTTGCAAACAATTAAATGAAGCCAAATATAATTGATAATTGCTGTAACAACTGGCCCTGAGGCATTTCTCTTTAAAAAAAAAATGTTGCTTAGGTTTTTATAATACGAGAGGATGAAAACTCTGTAAGTAATGAAAAAGTCAAAATAAAGACACTTAAAAAAAAGAATTCATAAAATATGCCTTAAAACAACACTGACAATTTTAGCAGCATAAATTATACTATTTCAAAAGAGGAAAAGGTTGATAATGACCTAAGTCTAAATGCTTTGGAAAGAATATATTGCAGCTGTCACAAAAATAAGGATTTGAAAAGCAAACAATGGTGAGTCTCCCATTGGTCCTGTTTCCTGGAGGGACGAGCAGCTCCTTTGAGGAGTTCACATGTATCTTTGTTTCCAAATTCAAACCATATGGCCAAATGACTACGTGACTTTGGAATGTTATGAAACAATGGCTTTGTTTTATCCCTCAGTAGGTGTCAGGAGTAACACGAGTTCTCTCCTTAAACTGTTTAGAGTCCACTGACGAGGACAATCCACCATAGTACAGAGCACCCAGAAAAGAGAGGTCAGAAGGAGCCAGATGAGCAAGCCTGGGGTTCAGGGAGGCTGTTCTGCACAGTCCATGGCCGGGCAGGATGTGATAGAATATTCGTAGACAGGCTGGGTGGAGATGAATTCCTGATTTAGAAAAAAAAAATAATTTCAAGTCGAGAAAAAAAAAACTCTGAGGGAGAAAAATGTCACCTGATACTAGAGTGACCAGGACGTCTCTTTATGATATAAAATGGTTGAGCACTGAGAGGGATCTACACATGTTTTCATTTCTTTAGACACACATGTAAAGTGAATTTCTGATTACCCACATGATTTGACATTGGACCTGTGTGATCAATGTTTAAGTAAGGAAAATTCTTTACCCTGGAGATCTCAGTAGGCATTAGGAGAAAGGCAAGGAATTGGGTAAAAATAAGATGAAGGGCTGGTGAGATGGCTCAGCGGGTAAGATCACCGACTGCTCTTCCAAAGGTGCAGAGTTCAAATCCCAGCAACCACATGGTGGCTCAAATCATCCTTAACGAAATCTGACTCCCTCTTCTGGAGTGTCTGAAGACAGCTACAGTGTACTTATATATAATAAATAAATAAAATCTTTAAAAAATAAAAATAAAAATAAGATGAAGGACCAGAACTATAAGCAACCTTTCACCTGCTATCCTAACCTTGGCGACAGTACCAAGTGATCACAGAAATCTACTCTCTTTCACTCAAGCTTCCCTTACAGTTAGGTGTACTTAATGAGAAAAGTATCATGAAAAGTTAATAAGTATTAATTTGCACACCACACATAGCTCCCATGGTATATATGGTTATGTGCTTAAATATAAACACATATATATTCACATGTTATACTCATGTTATCTCTTTCATATAACTATCTCGGCAATATATTTTAAACTGTCACATCACGATCTATATAGATATCAGAGTCTAACATTCTTAGCCTCATAACCATAGGCCACACTATACCAATTCAGACTCCGTTTTCCCTAGAATTCTTTCTTAGGAATATCACCTGCTCTGACAGTATGCCTTTTAAAAATACAGATTTTATCTTTTCCGGGTTTTAGAGTGATCTACAAGAACACAGTGAGTCTGCCTATATCCTTGACACTCTGTAAAGGTCCAGACATTTACCTTGAAATAAATTCTATCATTGAAATAAGGCTGAAAATAGCCCACTGTGTTTGATAATTTAGTTTATATGAGCCTACTTTTCAGCATACCAAGTTGACTATAAGCATCAACATAATACGGAATAACGCTCTCATCTTCTAAAACAACCAACCCAAGCATGTTGAATTTACACCTGCCTCTCCACTAATTAGATTCATTTTTGGTGTGTGCCCTGAAGCATAGCATCTTCACATCTCAGAGAACTGATGCCTGTAACACATTAAGAGAAACTTAGCTTGGACTGTCAAGTATGTGTGCCTGTGTGTACAGTGCTTCACCCATGCTCTGGGATCATAGCAATCCTGTCCAGGGATACATATGATGTGCTGAATTAGATCCCTGTCTTTACCTGAGGTATTTCTTATGCTCAGAACTCTGAAGATTTTCTTTCCCTCAGCTGATGAATTTCTTTCTTACTACAGCTAAGTCACAAAATGTTAAAGCCCTTTAAGAACAGCTCAGTAGAGGACTGGAGCATATTAATCATTTTGTCCTTTAATACCCTCGTCTCTGTCACTATTTTTTACATCAGCTTAGTGAGAGGGTATCAACAACCAGACATTCAAACTACCTCCATCTGGAAGTACATGTCAACTCCTTCATCGCTCTGCTTTAAAATACCCCAAGGCTGCAGAAAAGCAAGCATTTTTTTCTCACAGGAAGCTGAGACTCACTATTGGGATGGAGAAGATTATGTCCTGTGTTGTGCACACAGAGAAAAAAAAAAAAAGTCACATCATTAGGTTAAAAAAAATGGGACTACCGAAAGCCATTTTGGAAGCCTTCATAATTACCCTTAAAGCCTAGAATATTCTATTTTGAAAAAAGCAACAGAATAAAATGGAATTTACTTTTCTGCCAACATCCTTGCAACAAGAAGCTAATGAAAAAAAAAAAAAAAAAAAAAAAATAAAAAAAAAAGATAGCCTGTCCAGTGAAAGGATAGTGGATGAGGAGAAGCTACATGTTAATGCATTGATAGTCACTGCTAAATAAATAAAATAAAATAAAATAAAAT
>NC_034611.1:45313029-45322609 GCF_900095145.1 Mus pahari
CCTGCTCTCTTATAGAATCCAAGACTACCAGCCCAGAGATGGTCCCACCCACAAGGGGCCTCTCCCCCTTGATCACTAATTGAGGAAATGCCCCATAGCTGGACCTCATGGTGGCATTTCCCCAACTAAAGCTCCTTTCTCTGTGATAACTCCAGCTGTGTCAAGTTGACACAAAGCTAGCCAGTACAGCAGTCTAATCATTGGATGGGAAAAGAAGTGGGAACAGCCTTTTCTCATACATACCACCAAATGAAGTTTATCCTGCTATTGGTTTGAGACAACTAATCTGCTGACATCTAGATGCCAATATACATATGTAGCAGCAGGAGAAAGAACAGACTCAAATAGGGATAATAAGCATATTCATGGTATTTAGAATCTGACTTTTGTCTGGTAGCAAAACTGCTTTGTAACTTTTGACTGCAACTGCTTCAAGGGATGTCCTTTTTGGATATTATAATAATAAGTTCTTGACTGTAAGGTTCTCTGGAGCCTTTGTATGTTTGCATTTCTAAGAATTAGGAACATTAGCTGATTCAAGGCCATTGTTAATCAGTTTGATGAAATGGCTTCTGATCGTATAAGTAAATGTAAACTAATTCATGTGTTACAAGACAAATAATAACAACATATGTTACATCCAGGAATGTAAATGTCTATGGATTTCACCTCCCAAAATCTATTTGACATTTCTTCTCAGGCTCTTGAAATTCTAAAATTGCTAGTCCTTTGACAGAGTGCTCTCTTCTCTCCTCTCTCACCACTCATCAAAACTCGCCGTTCCCTCTCATTTTATGTGTAGAAGCTTTGGCATTTTGCTCTAGGAACATTTGCAGGGATTATACATGATCACAGTGTGGTGCATTCTTTGATAGAAAAATGGGCTGCATTGACATGGCAGCTCAAAAATGGGAAAGAGTTACTGTATTTTTTCCTCTCTGAATGATGAGAAAAGTTCTCTGCTAAAGAGTACAAAAAATAATAAAGAATAAAAATATATTTTACATAAAGACAATTAGTCATAACATACAGCATCTTAATGAGTAAATATTAAGGACTTCATAGAAAGCAAAGAAATCAAGACAAGTAAAAGCATGAAAATACTTAGCTTTATTAATCAAAATGAATATTATAAGAAGTATAATTTTCCTTTATTCATAGTATTATTTTTCTGATTCTGAATAAACACTCAGCAGGGTAAAAGTCAAGCCTAACAGGAGAAATGAACCCTACTTCTTAGGACCAGTGAGGTCATGGATCACAGAGGGACGCCCTTCGCCACCCCTTACTGGACCAACAGAATTATGAGTTGCCTTGTAAATATTTATCCTAATACTGGCAAGTGAATGTCCCTCTCGTCCTTTATCAAAGAAGCTTCTCTTCGCAAAACGCAGAGACCATCACAAAAAATGAAAACTGATAAGTAGCTGATTGAAGATGCCATCTGATTGTGAGAGGTGAAACTCAGTAGATATACATCTTTGGCACGGCTCCTGTACCTTGGGCTCAGGGAACACGGTGACAAAGAGACAGAAAGCTTATAAGAGCCAGAGAACCAGGAAGTCTACTGTGAGACACTGTCCTAGAAACGACAGAAAAACTCCACCTATGCTACCACAACAGTGTGGCTGCCTAAAGAAGATGTGAACAAGTGTAACACGAATAGACAGGCTGTCCTGGAAGAGGAAAATCAAGTTGGACCTCACCCCTTGACAAACAACTACAGGCAACAAAGGACTACTGAGAGAGAATTAGTTGTCTTGATGGTTGAACCTCCTAATTAATCATCCAATTCCAAATGGTCAGCTTTGAAATCATATACAGAAGAGCAACACCAAATGAATGCAACAGGTGGTAATTATATGTTTATTCATTTATTGTATATGTAACATTAGCAATTAAATAAAAAGAGTCCATGAACTTAAGAAGGAGTCCTGGGAGGTGATGTGTGGGCGGGAAGAGAAAGAAGGATAGAGAGAAAGCAAGAGAACTGAAATATTTTCCTTCATGTAATTTGTGACATAACAATGATGATAATATTTTATAAATATTGTTTTAAAGTCCATTAAAATAAAAAAAACATTGCTATAATCATTTTCCCATTTTAATAAACACTAGTATAGAAGATTTTGAAACTTAATACAAATATCTGAGGATCTACACACTTTGAGAGATTCAAAAATGCTTCAGTATTTTATTTGACAGAGCAATACTCTGTATTATTGATAATTTTGTACATAATGCATCCTTAAATTAAAAGTAGAATCCTTATCAACTGATTATAACTTTTGGTCTACTATTTATATTCCCAAAGAAAATAAAACAGATAATCATTTTCAGTTATTTAGTTTACAATGATAAATTATCTTCCTAGAAATGTCTATGTATGCACATTGCATTATACAACTTAAGAAGGTTCTCATAAGATTTAGTGTCTTTTTAAAGCACAATGCTTCTCCTTAGAAACTTTCCCACAAACTCAGTTTTAAAATAAACATCATAATACAGTCTTTAGTATTTAGTATTATGTTTTAAATAATAGGCCTAAGATTATCTCTTGTACTTTTCTTCCACTAAGAAATGCAAAGCATTTAAAACTACATTAAATCACACATAAATAAAATAAATTATGAAGTTATCCAAATTGTACAAAACTTTGTCTTCTTAAAATAAATATTTGTAGCCAGGCAGTGGTGGCGCACACCTTTAATCCCAGCACTTGGGAGGCAGAGGCAAGCAGATTTCTGAGTGGGAGGCCAGCCTGGTCTACAGAGTGAGTTCCAGGACAGCCAGGGCTATACAGAGAAACCCTGTCTCAAAACAAAACAAAACAAAACAAACAAAATATTTGTGATTAGTTTTGTGTATTCCATACATACATTTATATATGTATATACATATTCACACATATATATATATATATATATATATATATATATATATATTTGTGTGTGTGAATACAATATGTATACCCATATATACTCTATATGTTGCATAGAAATAATTTTTGCTTGTACAAAAATTTGCTTCATATAAATGCCTGTCAGTTAACATCAAAATATTCATGGAAATTTCCTTTTGAAGTACTCTTTAAATTAACTTTTTCTTTAACTACAATATGCTGTTTATATCCATTAAGCCAGCAGTCTCAATTCATCAAATATAAGTATGTGCAGTATGGTGGTACAGAACTTTAATCCAGCACTGGGGAGGCAGTGGGAGGTAGACCTCTGTGTGTTTCAAGCCAGTCCAGCCTGCCTCTTGAGTTCAATACCACGTAGTGAGATCCTTCTCAAAAATTAGTAAATAAATAAGTGCCAGGTCCAGGGTCCAGCATGGCCTTGGTGGGACTAGAATAGCATGGATCCTGCCTCTGAGACAGGGCCAGAGGACTTGAGCTTCCACGAGTGTCGATGCCTGCTGTGGGTAGTAGGTGTCTTTCTATAATAGTGCCCATGTTTTTCATGTTGCTCTGAGGAATGTCCTCCCTATTAACGTTAATGACTCCGTGATAACCAGAGACAGCATGAGTCTCGGAGGTGAAGGTGTGGCTAATGTCTCCACAAAATGGTAAAGGCTGGGACCTTCAGGACAGCCCTTAAGGCTGTGAAAAAGAACTCTAAAACAGGAGTTCAAAAATATATAATTGCTCATCTATGCAAAAAATAAGGATGTGATATGAATTGTAGGAGGAGCTTCTCAAATCTAAAGGAATAGAAGCAGCTACACTATGAGCTAGCTCATCAGAAAGACACTAAGGAAGGAGAAAAAGAGATTCAGGGCGCTGTGATCTCAGGAGATCCCACTTAGCTAAGTTTTTGTTTGTTTGTTTGTTTGTGTGTATATGCTTACAAAGTCAGACAAATCCCTGAGTTCTGAGTCAGCTTGGGACACAGCAAGCTTAGGCTCGGGTATGGAAGAAATGGTAATTTCAGGAAAGTGTTTAGCCCAGGTACTTTATCATTTGCATAAAAGAGGCACACAGATCTCTGTATTCTGTCGTAATGTTAAAAGAAAGTGCTAGCTTGCTGTCTCCTAAGAATTAAGGGGCTGAGGTCACATGGCATTGACTCACAGAAGAATCAAAAGGAAACCTGGAGTAAATGACTGGATTGATACGTAAAATAAAAGATTTGGCATATGACCTGCAGGCGATAAGCCATCCAGAGAATTCTTTAGAATAGTAAGAGAGAACGGCTTTGGAGAACTGTCTCTCTCAAGCAGAACACAGAGAGAGGGGGAGCTGCCTAGAGATCTCTCGAGAGAAAGCAGATCAAAGAGAACGAAAGCAGAACAGAGAACAAGCAGGCTGGAAAGCTGTCTCCAGCAGAACACGGGCCTCCAGCGTGGACACCAGATTTGACTTCAAGTTGTTTATTTCTGCCGCTCCCAGACATCCCTTCCTCAGAACCCCTCTCCAAGCTGACACTGGTCCTCGGCAAATAAATAAGTGCTATGAATCTGATACAAAATATTCCTGCTCTCTTCTTTTAATGTCATCGTGAAAGGTCAACAATTAAATTTAATGTAAACATTTTCTCGTGCAGTCTGCTTTACTTCAGATTGTTAGAAGAATGTCATGTTATTAAAAACAAGTAGAGTAAAACAAGTTAAAAATAAAACCACACTTTTTGAATTTTTGCTGTTACGGTTTAGAATGCAATGGTTAAGGATGCAAGGCGAATTGCATGAGGGGCTTCTTGAATCTAAAGGAACAAAGTCAGCTTGTCAGAAAGATACTGAGGAAGGAGATAAAGAAATTTAGGGAGTGATGATCTCAGGAGATCCCACCCAGCTAAGTTTTTACACAATAAGTTACTATATAATAATGTAAAGAGATATACTTCCCATGATCTAAACTGAGGACTTTATCCTAAGGTCAGACTGTGGAATCTGTCTGGTCAGGTGATAATCCTCCGAGGAGCCTTCTCAAGGTGTTTGTAAGGTTGCCAAGGTAAACATGGAAAGTTTTGGAGATGGAGATTACCGTTGCCTATGTTGATAAAAACTTTACGGTAGATTAACAATCTTACACAATTCAATTAATGACTTAATTATCTTTAAGGAGGAAAACAAAGTTCATCTTTCAAACTAAACAGTTGAGGGAGGTTATGCCGTTGAAGGGGCTAAAGATGATGACAGAAGCAATTGAGACGATAAGGCGTAAGTTTGGGACAACTTAGACATTACAGAAGTCCTACCGCCTGGGAACATGTTATAAAGGATAAGTTGTTCTGATTCTTCGGTATCTACTGTTTTATCTGTTACAGGTAGAGCTATCATAAATCTACACATCAACAATAAATATGTCTCAGGAACAAAAAAAGGGGGCCCACGGGAAGAGGGGGAGGAGAGACACACCCCGCCAGAGTTTTACCTATTCTCTGGTCTGTCAGGTGTGGGAGAGCTGCCATACACTTTCCACTCAGCCTTGAGTGGGCATTCAAACCTCTGATCCACTCTTCAGGGGGTGGCCAAGGGGCAGTCCTACCTGGGAGTCCTGGAGCTACTTTGCTAAAGCCCCGTGGGACCCCAGTGCTACCTTGCTAAAGCCCTGCAGTTATAGGAAAGAGGGGTGAGGGAAGAGAGGTTCCCAACACCTGCAAGAGTGAGCATAACAGATCTTAATTGGAGCCCAGGAAGGCCTTCTAACGGGAGATTAGAATCGGTTCATTAGGAAAAAGCCTGTCCCAGCCTCCAAGTGCAGTGGGCCTTGATGAGCAGAGACATTCTATGGTTTTAGAGCTTTATTATAGAAANGCAGGGGGAAAGAGAGAAGGGAGAGAGAGAGAGAGAGAGAGAGAGAGAGAGAGGAGAGGAAAAGACAAAGAGAAAGGAGAGAGGGGGTGAGAGTGAGGCATAAGAGGGAGACAGTAAGAGAGTGAGAAGAGGAGCAAGAGAGCAAGATCGGGCTGAACAACCCTTTTTAAAGTCTTTACTGTTGCTAGGTAACTGGGGAGGAGTTTTGCCTGAAGGTCAGAAGCTTGGGCCATTGCCTACGTGACTTCTAGCCATGCTTCTCTTGTGAGGGCTGTGGGGGCTGGTAGCTTAGGCAGGAGCCAGAATTCCAGGAGCATGAGGGAACGCCTACCCTGTCATGAAGGTGAATTATCACCGAAGGGGTTCAGACCTTCGCTCAACTGGAGACCACCAGCCTGTAATTGCATAGTCCAATTCCTCCCCACAATTCCCCCTCTGTTTTATCAGAAAAAGGGGGGGGGGTCATTGAATTGACTGAAATTTGTTGTGAAAATTTAGAGTAGATGGAAGTATCAGAAGAAAACATATAGCCTAGAAAAGTAGCAGAACAAAGCCAGAGTAGAAAAGAGAGTTAAGCGTAGGAGTTGAGAAGGCAAGTGATTGTACAATTAATCAGTGGTTCCATGGGTAGTACAATTTGAGGGTAATAACATCCATTTTGAACAGCAATTAACTAATCTAGATAGACATTGTGCTTTCCTCACTATCATATAACTTTCCCCAAAGTTCAGCAGCCATTTGGCTTTAGCAAAAGAGTCCATCTGTAGCTGAAAGGTCCCAAGTCTGCCTTCTGTGGTTCAGCACTTGTCTCAGGAGTCCTCAGTCAGATGAAATTTTTTTGAGGAAGGCAGCTTTTGTCTGTAGGTCCCAGGAATCATGAATAACTTCGCTAATAGTAAAGCTATCTGTATCCTGATATAGAAAGTGAAGAGTGACAGAAATTCAAGGAACATTTTATTATCATTTTATTTATTTTATTGCTTTTTGGTTATAAATAGGTTGATGGTGGGTATGTATAGAAGTATGGGTGTCTATGAGACCCAGAAACAAATTCTTCTGGATGTGGAGTCACACCCAGAGAGCTGGAAGCCAACTCCATTGAAGCAGAAGCCAGCTTGCATTCTCTGAAAAAGCAATCCATGCTCCTAACTGCTGAGCCATTTCTCTGGCCCAATAATGAACTACACAGAAACCAGAATGAAAAAAGAATGCTTTGGAAATGAAAAGAAATATAGCAATCATTTATTGCAACTATTACATGTAGCAAAATTATTTCCTTATATTAAAAGACAGTATATCTCAAATCAATTTACAAAGTTTCCCAGGAATCTAGAAAAATATGACTGAACTGAAAGCAGAAAATAAAATAGATGTAAACACAGATTGAGAGAAAAAAAGACAAAATGAAGCAAAACCCCAAAATCAAAACTTTATTTGAAAAGGTCAGCAAAATGGATAATTTAATAAAGTGATAAGACCACCTTAGAGAAGACTCAGTTACTAAAGACAGGAGCAGGAGTCACTGGTGTAGGAATAACAGTCAGACAATGTGATGTGAGTGTGTTCAATAACCTAGATCTTGAAACTGATGGAAAATACAAAAATGAATCCAAGGATATGTGTAAAATCTTACCTGAATGTAAGTGAAGATGTTCCAACTGGTAATAAGGACACATGCTTCACTATGNTCATAGCAGCCTTACTTATAATAGCCAGAAGCTGGAAAGAACCCAGATGTCCCTCAACAGAGGAATGGATACAGAAAATGTGGTACATTTACACAATGGAGTACTACTCACCTATTAAAAACAATGAATTTATTAAATTCTTGGCCAATGGATGTATCTGGAGGATATCATCCTTAGTGAGGTAACCCAATCACAAAACAAGTCACCAGATATGCACTCACTGATAAGTGGATATTAGTCCAGAAACTTAGAATACCTAAGATACAATTTGCAAAACACAAGAAAACCAAGAAGGAAGACCAACGTGTGGATACTTCATTCCTCCTTAGAATAGGGAACAAAATACTCATGAAATGAGTTACAGAGTTAGGAGCTAAGACAAAAGGATGAACTATCCAGAGACTACCTCACCCAGGGATCCATCCCATCATCAGCCACCAAACACAGACACTATTGCATATACCAGTAAGATTTCGCTGAAGGGACCCTGATATAGCTATCTCTTGTGAGGCTATGCCAGTGCCTGGCAAATATAGAAGTGGATGCTCACAGTCATCTATACGTTGGAACACAGGGCCCCCAATGGAGGAACTAGAGAAAGAACCCAAAGTGCTGAATGGGTCTGCAACCCTAGAGATGGAACAACAATATGAACTAACCAGTACCCACAGAGCTCATGTCTCTAGCTGCATATGTAGCAGAAGATGGCCTAGTTGGCCATCATTGGGAAGAGAGGCCCCTAGGTCTTGCAAACTTTATATGCCCCAGTACAGGACAATGCCAGGGCCAAGAAGTGGAAGTGGGTGGGTAGGGGAGCAGGACAGGGGGTATAGGGAACTTTCAGGATAGCATTTGAAATTTAAATAAAGAAAAGAAAAGAAAAGAAAAAAGAAAAGAAAAGAAAAGAAAAAAAGAAAATGCAATGTTTTGGAGCTAAAAGTCTCAGATGAAAAGGAATGTACAGCATTTGTCTTTCTGGGTCTGAGTTACCTCATTCAGGATGATATTTTCTAGGTCCATCCATTTACTGAGTATACAACAGGGAAGAACCACAGAAACCAGGAAAGTATAAAGGAGTATAGGGGAATGTAGGCATCAATTTTTTGCAACCTATTTTAATAAACATTCAACCTTCCCTCTTGCCCACAATCTACCAGAAGGCACGGGAAGAAAATGGTTATTAGAATATAGGGGAAATGGGCCTGATGAGAGATAGTTTGGTGGGGAGGGTGAGCTCAATCTTTGGCAGCCGTTCAGTCCCATAGCAAACACCAAATCCTGCTGCAGACCAGTCCTCTAGGCAGGCGGACCCCAGCAAAACGTCATCAGACTTCCCAAAGACTAGAAGTTTCCACTTCAGGTGAAGCTTGAGAAGTGATGATCAGGATACAGGTGATGTGAATCTGGGCATGGGAAAACCGGGACAGAGCTCCAACTGGGGTAGGAAGGAGGAAGGAGGAAGACATTTCACACCAAAGTTGTAGGGAAAAGCCTTAAGGAATCAATATTCTAATGTATCTAAAATTATACATTGTACGCTTGCATGTATGTTTGTGTGTGTGTGTGTGTGTGTGTGTGTGTGTGTGTGTGTGTATGTGGTGTATATGTGTGGGTAACTTTGTGTTTATGCGTGTGTATATTTGTATTTGTTTATATGTACATGCCTGCATATATTCCTGTGTGTATGCACATGTGTGTATTCTTGTGTTGTGTCTGTGACTATGTATGTGTGTGTGTGTGTGTGTGTGCATGCATGCGTACATGCATACCCATGTGCACATGTATCTTGCATAAAATTAAGCACAAAGGCTGACCGTGTTTCCTACAAGAACCTCAGTATACCAGGCACAAGAAATCTTCACTTCAGTGGTTAGTGTAGTCTCAGTGACTCCTGAAGCAACATGATTGCTATTGCTCTAGGTTGTCTCTCACAGGTTGATGGCATACTCTTATTGCTGAAAACCAAAACAGACTTTGGACACAGGACTTGGATAATCAGCGCTGACTCTAAGGTGAAAGCCTTCTTGTGGCAATCTAGAGTCAGAAAATACTATTCAAGCTGCCACAGGAAGGAGGCAAATACTAGCCCTGTCCAGCACTGATCCCTGTAAACCACAGCCATGGCCAGCATG
>NC_034611.1:45322924-45326998 GCF_900095145.1 Mus pahari
ATGGCCAGCATGGCAGGATATCCACACAGGTGTAATTGGTGGTACTTACACAGCCATGGCCAGCATGGCAGGATATCCACACAGGTGTAATAGGTTGTACTTACATATTGGTGACAATGAACTGCTGTCTAATTAGATGTAAAGTCCCCTCAACAGAACAGAACTCTTCAATATGCTTGTCACTGGGAAAATAAGGACCAAACTCACCTGATACCATATCTGGGTGGAGCTTTAGACCTTATAGCAGCACTCATGATGATGGGGAGAAACTGGAGCTATGCATTGCTATTTGGGACAGAAGATGGGACAACTACCTTGGGAAACTGTTTAAATACCCCTCACAAACTAAAATAGGGTTTCTGTATGACCCCACAACGCCTGTGCAACCTCTAACATCACTGCAAGCATGCTGGAAAGAGTTGAAAGCAAGTTTTCACATAACGTCAACAGAAATGTTCATGCTAATGCTGCAGTATCCAGGAATCGAAGCTAACTGAGATATATATTAACCCATGCAAGGCAAGAAAGTTTGGTGTTGTCACCGATGGATATTGATGTTGTCATAAGAAGGAATGACACACCCATACTGTTGGCTTGTCAATAAAACTTGGAAACATGTGAAGATAGACAGAAAAGAATACCCACTCTCACTCTCTCTGGTGGGACATAACATTTCTCTTGAAAGCAGTATGGCCATCATTGCTTTAAAGTATGAGGGTCAGAGCTGATATCTTCCAGATGTGAGCATTATTTGTAGCCTGTTACCACTATTCAAAGCTTAAATAGAAACTTTACACCTTTCCCTAATGCATGCTTTGTTTTATTCCCTCTAATCCATTCTCTATTCCAACCCATCCACACTGTGTTCACCCACACCTACTCATGACCTGCTATAAACCCCTGCCCTGTGATGGACCTGTGATGGAAGCTACATCACAGTGTGCCTGGCAGCTATGCATGTCTTTTCCTGCTGGCATTCCCATCACATAGAAACCATTTGCGTTTACATGACTATAGCTAGCTGAACTCCAAGTGGAGTCATTTGTGGTCTAATCAAAAGGACTCAAAAGCTGAGAAACAAACAACAACATTGTATTCACATTCTTTTGATGTTAAACTCTGACTTTTCTATGTCCTAAGGACTTGCTATAATAGTAAATGGATGATTGAATTTTTGAGCTAGAAGCAGTAAACATTCAGTCTAACTTCTACATATTCATGAATTAGAAAAATGTTATGCAGAAAAATATAAGCAAGAAGAATAGGAGTCCCAAGAAAAGTGCTCACCCTAGGCATAGTCCTTCAGGAATCACACCCAAAGCAGAAAGAAGACGCAGCACACATCTCAATAGATTTGTTTTCTTACTTTATAAATTATTAAGCAAAAATTAATCAAACAAACTAGAAAGCATGATAGCTTTAAAGTGTACTTTATTACAAATGACTTACTAAAACCACAAAGTATTCAAAATCAAATGCTTCCAAAATGCTCTTTATAAAAATGTTTTATTTTTTATTTATTTATTTATTTATTTATTTATTTATTTATTTATTTATTGGAGCTAGAATGATGACTCAGTGGTGAAGGGCACTGACTGCTCTTCCAGAGAACCCAGGTTCAATTCCCGATCTACCTGGTCACACATAGACATCTGTAATTCCAACTCAGGGAATCTGATGCCCACTTCTGTGGGACCAGATATCAGACATGCAAGTGGTGCAAATACATACATACAGGTATAATACCCATACAGGTAAAATAAAACAGCATTTTTAAATACAAGAAAATGTGCTTGTATGCATATTCAGATCTTCATTCAAAGATAACCTTGTTCTTCTACAGTTACTATTTACTATTCTCAAATGACAAATAATATAATCTTTTTTTTAATTTATTCTTTATTTCCTTTGTTGTGACAATGTGCTACTGTAATATTGTTTGTTTGTCCTTAAGACAAGTTAGCACACTATCAAGGTTTGAAAGGCTTTCCCTACTCTCCAAATTATTTTATTTTTATTTTGTAACTTCTATGTCATACTGAATCAGAAGTAGATAGACAAAGCGTTTTTGGTTTTTCTGTTGTTAACACTAAGCCTTTGCCAACACTGAAGTACACTGGCTCCGAGAAAAGGAGTGGCATAGCATTTAATGGAGATGAACATGTTGGAAATCATCAAGTACATAATCAACCAGAAAGTTGGTACCCTCAAAAAGGTACACACAATCTTCTCACTGAACCCATGGTTAAGGATCAGCTAGCTAGGAGGACACTTGCAGAAAAAATCCTCACCTTACCACTAAGTCACATAGACAAATAGGCTTATACACAGAGACATATGTGTATCAATGAAGAAAACTACAAAATGGACTCATTCTGTGAATCCTAACTCTAACAACATAAAAACCCTTTTGATGGGAATTGATGAAAATGAACTTGAAGTTAACTGTATGTTTGCACTCAAAATTATGGGATGTTCCTATATCAAAAGAGCTTTCCCAGGAGTTGGATTAATCCTCCCAGTTAATTATTTTTCATTAGTGATTGCTTTTTATACTTGTTTTATCGTACAAATTAAATATGCTGATTGCAGAAACTTAAATGACCCAGAAGAGTCTAAAGAAATTAAATATAATTCATAATTTCAATATCGGGAGAGGATTTACATTTTCAATGAGCTGAATATTCATCTAAATTAAAGTTCATGTCCACTGCTATCTACATTCCTCTTCATTTCAAATATATTGTATCTTGTAACAAATTGAAAAGTAACAATGTACCAAAGGCGAAAAAATGAAAGTAAGACATGGTGATGTAAAAAAGAAGAGGCACCAAAGTCACATGAAGATGTCTTAAAGGTCATGCACATTACAAGCATCTACAGTAGCTGTTAAGGACAACTTTTTATGCTTCTTACCTTGCACATATCAAATGCTTTTCCCATGTTGGCTCTTGGGAAGTTCAAGGACAGCAGCCTCTAGGTCATGGCTTTTATTTCATCATAATCTCCTGCCAGTATAACAGGATAAACCAGAGAAACAAAATATATATATTTTATTTTGTCTGTCTGTCTATCTATCTATCTATCTATCTATCTATCTATCTATCTATCTATCTATCTATCCTCTTTCTATTTCTGTTTATAGGCCAGAAAATTATACCACAAAATGATAAATACCTAGTAAAAATAAACTTTGAATCATAAGGAAAATAAATCACCCTGGGCAATGATAATACACCCATCACAGTTAATAACTTTGAGGTTTAAATAAACAACTCAATTACATGCAATAACTCTGAAACAGACAATTTCATGAATATCAGGATCTGCTTTGATGACAAGCTATCTGGGAACTGTTGACTGTAATTAAAGGATTGCTTAAAATGGTGTGTTGAATGAATGCCACAGAATGTAGACTGATTAAACCCACTACTATATCAAACTTCTGAGTTCTGTACGTTCTACTACTACTGAAGTAGCGAGCTCCAGCCCATTCCCATGACTCAAGAGAAGCAAGCATTTGTGGTGCAATAAAATTCTTATCTCAAAAATGTTATATCATAACAGTCACTGGCAGTCACATTTGTTCAAAGTATGTTAGTTATATCCATGGAATAAGAATATGAGAAGGGAGAGCAATAAGGGGAACAGTTGTTTCTTCTAGAGATATCTATTGTTATTTATTACCCTAACTTTCCGAAAAAATAGGTAAACTAGAATTAGTGGAACAATTCTATTTCTTATTATTTCATCTTGAGCCTAATTATCCTTATGCATTGGGTTTGGGAAAATAGATCAGTCTGTAAAATGCGTGCTGTGCAAGCATGAGGACTAGGATTTTGGATCCATACCACCCACATAAGAAGCCAGGCACGGTGTCATACGCCTGTAATCCCGGTGCTGAGAGACAGAGACATAAATATCCCCACAGGTTTACTGACTACACCGTGTATCCAACCAGGGAGCTCAGAAGCTGAAGGCTGCTTCCCATAGCCCTCCTTCTCTTGTTAGAGAGCCTCCGCTTCAACAGTATCTTGCTGGCCTGTGCATTAGAATCTGGGTTTGGTGGCTGAT
>NC_034611.1:45327473-45336856 GCF_900095145.1 Mus pahari
GAGGCCCCTTGGTCTTGTAAATTTTATATGACCCAGCACAGGGGAAGGCCAGGGCCAAGTAGTGGGAGTGGGTGGGTAGGGGAGCAGGGGCAGGGATGGGGTATAGGGAACTTTCGGGATAGCATTTGAAATGTAAATAAAGAAAATAATAATAAATAAATTAAAAAAAAGAGAGCCTCAGCTTCTGATACACTTATGCATAACTCAAAAACAATGAAAAAAGAAATTATATGAAATGTCACACTGTGAACATGTAACAGTGAGGTGTTTACTAGACATCCAAGTGAAGATATTGAACAGAAATCTGTTTATATGAACATGAAGTCTGGGAGAAATGAACTAGAGATATAAATCACCATCTTATTGGGTTTTAAAGCCACACAATGGAATGGTGTCATCAAGGTAGTAGAAAAAGAAGAGAAGATATAAGAAGACTGACTAAAAGATCATTGGTGTCCTAGGGTTAAGTAATGGATGAAGGGGTATATAACACATAGAGGAGATAATGTAGCAACCAGTGACAGGCCGAACACTGAGCAAGTGTTGCCTTGTGGAAAACATGTAAAGAAATCTTCCCAAGATAAGAGTGAATATTTGTGATTGGTCAGGTTACATTTAAAAAACAAAAGCAAAAGCAAAAACAAACAAACAAAAAAAAAACTGTTGGTGTGTTTTGTGCTCTAACGAAGACTGTTTCTCCAGAAAAGATACATTTGAAAGGAATGTGAACATTGTGAAGAATGTTACAAATATCAAATAAAACAGTATTGTTAATAATATGCAAATGTAATCGAACTATACAGCAAAGAAAGAAAAGAATTTATAGAAGGCACAATGTGTAGATAATGGGGTGGGAATCAGGTAGCTGCCTCAGCTTGCAAAATGCTTACTATGCAAGCAGGACCTGAGTTTCCATCTTCATTGACCATGTAAAAAGTTAAGCCAAATGGTCAGTGGCTATACCTCTCACCAGTGGAGTTGGGGACAGAAAACAGGTGGTTCCCTGAACTTGACTGACCAGTAAGTCAATCAAGTTGTCAAACTTGAGAATCAGAAACCTTGTCTCAAAAAATATGGAAATGAGTGAATGTACTAGACTTCTGGCTTCTACTCATGCAGGTAGGTAAGCACAACACACACAAACACACACACACAAACACACACACACATACACACATAAACACTTACACACACACAAACACACACACATACACACACACAAACACACACACATACACACACACAAACACACACACATACACACACACACACACACACACACACACACACAAAGTATGGAATAAATAAACTGCATTGTGATGGGCCTTAACTTAAAAAAGCTAGTGTGCAGCTTGATATTAGGCATGAAGGCGCAATATGCAGTCTGATATTGCTCATCCTACAGGAGGATGGTCTCTGTTTTTTTTTAAATTTCACAGTGATGTTAAGACAAAATTTAACCAAAAACATGGAGTAAGGGTGGAGAAGAATGGAATGTAAGCTTTTGCAGAGATAATCATAGGACTCAATCGACCACCAAAGTGGAAGAGGCAACATAATGAATACCTAGATATAATAGGAGTCTGCTTCTATGGGGTGGTAGCATCATTTAGCTGTATGAAGAATTGCTGTCGAGTTGTCTGTAAAGGGTTGTATCTTTTTATGAGTAAATATGAGGAGATAGCAAAAGAAAGCAAAATGGAAGTAGTCACAATGTACTATTATAGGGGTTTATTACTGATTGTAGAGAAATGAAGATATCATGAGGGCGAACTTAAAACACATTTACTACTTATCTTCAATAATTTTATCTATTACATAATTGTATATAATTGCAAGGAAAGGAAATAGCTTCACTTTTGTTCCATTTAGAAAACTATGAATAAAAATTCTAAGAAATTATGATTTCACTATAAATACTAATAAAATGCATTCCATGTAGAAACCATAAAATAACAATCTACATTTGATTTTCTGTTTCATTCTCTCATTGCAAGTTACTGATCTCAATGTCTATGTTTTACTGCATACAGTACCTGTTTTGTAGTTTTATTCCCTTATAAAGATATTGAAATACACTAACAGTGAAATTCCATTCATAGAAATGTATTTATTTTACATGTAACCTGTGGACTCCTTCATAAACTATCCCCAAAGTTGTTATAATGACATTTGAATGTAAAGTCTTCTAAGTAACTGTTTCACCATATCACTTGAGGAACAATGAGAAGGAAAATCTATCTATCAAACTTGGAAACATTTAAGGCCAATCCATTGGACATGCTAGATGAACAGGCCACTACTACACTGTTGTAGGTCTACTCTGAATTATATTATTCTTGCTATTCATTTGAGCCCTTTAAGGAGTGTATTGTAGAAAAGCACATTTTTTTTTTATAATTAGCCATATTTTAAGGAAAAGGTAAGTGTTGACAGTCTGAAAGACAGTTTTCAAGTTCAGAAAGAAAGAACAGTACATTTTGTGGGAAGAACGTATGACTCCTGCCTCCCTATAATCAGCATAAAGGCAAGACGGGAACAGGAGACAGTAGATTCCTGTGATCAATTGTACGGGTCCAGAGCATCCTTTGATCCATGGAACCATGATGAGCCTTCCAGACCTGATGAGATCAGTGTTTTCTCAAGGTGGCCGAGCTCACTGCCTCATTTTGGTGCCTAAGACGCTCGTCTGTCCTCACTGGGAATTCTAAAAAGGGAAATCAAGGGACTCATCTATGTTGCTTTTTAAACAAAATCCTAAACATTCAATCTACCAACTGCATGCTCAGGATTCAGATGCTGTGATGAAAGCCAGCTCGCTCAGAGAGGTACAGGAAGCACCCAGTTGAGCCTTCCTCCTCTACCCGGATCCCAGAAGCAAAAAGCCTTCTCCTTCTCCTTCTCTTTTCCCACATGGGGTTAAATACCTTTCAACTCAAAGGTCCTCCTTTCTCTTTCCTGGATTTTCTTATCTTCACTCTCTATCAACCCATTGTTTGCTCTGCCTCTAGACATATCTTTGACTTTGATTTTGCTCTTGTTTACAGAAAGCTCTTGGGTTGAAGGTGTGTGCTGGGGCTGAGCCACACCACAACAAGAAATAGATTTTTCAAGTTCACAGTGTGGGGTTCACAATGTGATCAGACAGCCTACAACACTTCTGGTACATGATGGGGTGGAAGAGTAGATAGTAATAGTCTCAGTTCATCTTAAAGTGTTTAAAATGTAAGAAATGTTTTAAGGTCTAAAACTATGGGCGGGGGGTGTTGTTGATAAATGCAAGTGATGACAGAAAGCGATTTAGGTACAGAACTTTGGACTCACCAGATGGGATAGATAAAAGAGTACTTTCTCCATGGTTGCCAAATATAATTGGAATAGATACTGTCAATGTAATTCTTCCATTGAAAATACATGTGCCTGATTTATGATACTGTCTTCCCCTTCTTGGAAGCTAGTAAAAGATTTATATTTCTGATTTCTGATGTGAAGGTAAATCCCAAGTTCATCCAAGTTCATGCAGATACATATTAGCAGTATCTGAATTTGTGTAAGCCTTTGTGCATTTTGTGATATCTTTGATGGAAAGGTTGAAATACTCAAGTAACTTCAACACAGAAGAATTAAGGGCTCTTAATGTCTCCTGGGTTGAGCGGAAATGTCTTTTCAATGACTTTTCTGAGTATGTCTTTGGAAAGCCTGCTACAGTTGATACTGTTTTGCTATTTGACTATAACCCTGTATCTTTGCCCTACTTAAACTTTACAAACAATATAATGAACAGAACTGTACCATGCCAGCCTGAATAATTCTTTTGTATGCCTAACATATAAGTCATCTTTGGTAAGATGAAGGCCTGAAAATGCCACTTGGGGCTTCAGTGTGTGCCTCCATAATCAGACGGAAGCCCATTTCTCCTATGTTCTAGCAAGTAACTTGGGACAATTAAGACTTTTCTATTGACCAGATTCTTATCCATGTAATGCCATACTATAGGTATGAAGTAATGCTAGTGTGATGTGTTATCTCATTTCACTTTTACTTTAATCAGTGCAGTAGAAACATATTCTGCCAGTTCATGCAGATAAATCTTGGCAATATCTTAACTTTGTACAAGTCTTTGTTCATTCTGTGATGTCTTTTATTGGAAGGTTAGATATTCCGAGTAACTTTAATACAGAAGGATTAAAAGTTGACCAGAACAAACCAAACCAAACCAAACCAAACCAAAACAAAACAAAACAAAACAAAACAAAACAAAACAAATGTATCAGATGTTTTCTCAAAGTCAGAATGAGACTTCACATGAAGATCCAAAGAAATTGTTATCTAGCTAAAATATCCTCGTATCAGCTCTCCAACCTGATTCATTTTTGTTTGTTTATTTTTACAATGGATCAGGGCTGGAGAGATGCCACCACAGTTTATAATACTTGCTATTCTTCTAGCAGTGCAGTATTCAATCCTCAGCACCCATATCAGGAAGCTCACACTGCCTGAAATCACAGACCCAAAGGATCTGAAACCCTTTTCTGGGAATCAATAAACACATGTGAAATTCACACACATATGCAAGAGTCAAAACAAGAATCCTCCTGAAATTATGAATCATTGCCTTAAATATCAGGTGAAACAATAATAAAAACTTAAAACAGAAAATCATGTAAAACTAATGACTATAAACTCACCATACCTGTATGACTGTATGTAGTATTTCAGAATAACGTTTTGTTTCCTACTTTAAAAGTGAAGTAGATGGCATAAGTAATGTCATTTATTTATCCCAATGCCTCTTCTCTGTGGATTTTACCTGCAGAAGATGATCATTTGCCATTTTCTACAGCTTACTGATAAATATATTATAAGCTGGGCAGTGGTAGTGCACGCCTTTAATCCTAGCACTTGAGAGGCAGAGGCAGGTGGATTTCTGAGTTCAAGTCCAGCCTGGTCTACAGAGTGAGTTCCAGGACAGCCAGGGCTACACAGAGAAACCATCTCAAGAAACCGAAAAAAATAAAAAATAAAAAAAGTATAAATACAAAACATTTATTTATATATATTCTGTTCTTTATGGATATATTCTTTATATATATTCTTTAAAAGAATGTTATGAAATTTTGAGAAACAATTTTATAATTAGAACAAAATTTTAAGTTAGTTATTAAATATTTAGAAATTAAAACAAAATATTTATTTTAGATCTGATTGGGTATTAAACAGAAACTTCTTTTTGAAATCACCTGTTTCTCAATTAGGTATTTAGAATACATCATCTTAGATTCAAAGATGTCAGATACTGTTCAGGGAGAATGTGTGTCTTCCTTCCTTTGGTTCTATATTTCTAGCCTTGTTACTTTATCCCAAGACTTATTAATAGGGAAAACGACAACACAAGCAGCTGTGTGCCCGAGGTTAAGCACTACCTAGTTCCCACAGGAACCATTTCTCTTGCATCTGGATTCTAGGGATCTGCTTGCTCAATGCCAACTTGTCTCTACTGTACTAATATGACCAACTGCTTTGCTTCTGATTTGCCTTCAACTATGCATCAATCAATTTAAAAATGAGATCTTGCAGAGTCTCTCGGGAGACAGTTATATCAGGCTGACAAATGCAGAGGCAGATCCTCGTAGACAACCATTGGACTGAACATGGGGTCCCCAATGGAGGAGTCAGAGAAAGGACTGAAGGAGCTGAAGGGGTTTGTAACTCCAGAGGAAGAACAACAGTATCAACCAACCAGATGCCCCAGAACTCCCAGCAACCAAACCACCAACCAAAGAGTACCATGGAAGGCCCTATGGCTCCAGCTGCATGTGTAGCAGAGGATGGTCCTTGTTGGGCATCAATGGGAGGAGAGGCCCTTGGTCCTGTGAAGGCTTGGTGCCCCAGTGTGGGGGATTGCCAGGGTGGGAGGCAAGAGTGGGTGGATGGGTGGGTGGGGGAACACCCTCATAGAAGCAGGAGGATTGAGGATGGGATAGGGGGCTTCCAGGGGGGAACCAGGAAAATGGCTAATGCTTGAAATGTAAATAAAGAAAACATCCAATAAAAATTTTATATTAAAAAATAAAAGTGAAATCTTATCCTGCTGTAAATACAAAAATGAAGAAACAGTGGTATGTTTAGCAGGATAAGATTAAACTGGGAAAATGTTTGACAAAGTTCATTCAGATAAATTTTTCTCATTTGCAAAGGTGTATTTCATTTCTCTTTTTTATATATGATATATAAGCTGCCAACAAAATTATTAAAAATTCATTTTACTACTAGGTACTTTTACAATGAAATCTATGATTTAATATTATGATAAATTAAAATTATTTTTCTTATAATTAATATTTAAATATTCCCTAAAGGATGCTATTAATGTGTCCAGTTATATTTCAATCTTTAATGTTTAATTTAAAATAAATAATGATTTAAAGAGCAGGAAAAGATTAAAATTGATTCTAACAATCTAATGAGATAATGGTCACATAACACTGCATCTCTGAGAAGTATCTTACACTTCATAATACTCCCTTCAATGAAATATTTCAGTTTGCAGGATAATTCTTGTCTTACTTAGCTTAAAATACTTTTCATTACAAATAGTAGTCATAGACTTACATCATTCCAGGCTTACACTAATCATCATACAAACATAAATACTTCATTTACGTGTAGAAAATGCTTACAGCCCATCGAGCTAGACATCTCCAAATGTCTAACACTACTGACTTTAGCAAAATAAACAAAGAATAGCAAAGCGTTAAGAAAATATATACTAGAAGAAGTGTTAATTTGGGTCAAGAGGATTAAAGACTTTTTTAAAAAAAATTTTTCTGGAAAAAAATAAGTTTCCAAGGTAGAATATGATTAGGTTGTAACCAAAGTGCTCCTCAGTTACTCACTGGGAAAACAACATGCCCTTTGGATATGTGAGGGTTGAGCTGGCTGGAGTACCACAGGCGCAGCCTGTGCCTTGTGCACTACAAGAAGACCATTCTGCTTCTTCCCTCCTCCCCACCCCTGACAACATCATACTCAAATTATTCTCCATATCACATTCAAAGTATATGCTAGATTAGAGTCGCGCTAATATCCTTCAATAAATTTCTGTAGCATTTAAATTCCAGACTTTATAGCCAATTTTAAGAACTGGCCTATGTCAAGGTCTGGGGTCCCAGATTTTGCTACCTTAAATACCATTTATACTGAAATCCTCTGTAGCTCACCTCCACAGTCTTTTCTCATATTCTTTGTTCTCAGAAGTCAGTAATCATCCTACCTGTTCAAGGCCCGTGACTCTGCATCTTCCTCCACGAGACAAAGGTGATGTGTCAGGGCAAAGACAAGAAAAAAAAACCCTGCAGTCTACAACACTGATGGCTACAATAAGAACTTATTATTTTTCTTTGTGAGATATCGGGTTTTATTGAGGTCAAAGTGAAAGAGATGAAATGACCTGGCTCTCCCCAAGGGGATGGCGCGTCCTGCTTCTCTGAGATTAGGGGGCTTCCTGCAAATTATACTGTTGGGTTTTTCTAGGAATAGCACTGATAGTGTGAATACATGGCTGGCTCTGGATAGTGTGAATACATGGACCACACTCAACCTCAAGCACACCGGACATCATCACATTGCTTGTATCTTCTTCCACTTCTTCCATTGCTGTTGTGTAGTCCTCAATATACAAGGCTTTCATCTACTTGTGTTAAACTGTTCTTTACCATGCTAATACAGGAGAAAGTTCTAAAATAGCCTCTGTGTTGTCTGCTACTAATATATAGAAATGAAAGTTATTTTTGCGTGTTGGATTTATATCCTGCCACATTATTGAGTTAATTCATTAGTTCTGACAGGTTCTTGTTTTTGTTTCCTTTCATTTTAGGCTTTGTTTAGTGAGGTCTCAGTGAATTCCTCCATGTAAGATCGTTCCATCTGGAAAGAGACAATTTTACTGTTTTTCCTCTCCAACTTGGATGATTTTTCTTCTCCCTTTCCAGATCCAATGTGGCAAACATCTCCACTTCTTTATTTAATGGACATATAACAATGCACACATAACTCCTGTAATCAATAGGAGTTGTTATGATGTACACACAGCTCCACTCCTGTAATTTGACTGGAGTTGTACAGATGTATTTAATGGGGGGGGGGGAGGGTTTATACGTATATACTCACTTTCTGTGTTTTTCTTCTTGAAGCAAGAGGCTTCCAGTCTCACCATCTTGTTTGGAGGTTTGTTTGTGCACACTTGTCACGTTGGCCACTTTTTAAAAAGTGGTCCCAGTTATCCACCTTCTAGAAGCTTCTCGGGGCTGATCCAGACATGTGGGCTAGGAACAATTTCTGCTAAATGGAAGCTCGCCAAGGCTGTAGAAAAGAAGAAATATGTTCTATCCCTCCTCCCTAGAGAAAATGAACACTCATGCCTTTGTCAGGTCTCTCAAATACACACCAAGCAGAGGACAATGCCGTCTCTTCAGTTACCTCACATGCCTGGGCTCTCCGCATCTATTTAGTTCACTGTGAAGCAAGACAAAGGCCAGTCCCTTGGTGAGCATACCGAAATGCTTGCCTGTACCCAGCCCAGGAGGGAGTCATTATTGCTTTGGTACTGAATTCTGCCAGTTTAGGAAAGAGTCTGGCATGGGTGAAGTAAAATTGCTTAACAGCTCTGTGTAAATGGTGGTGGGATAACATATTAAAATAAAATATTATAAATGAAATTAGTTGCTTGAAGTATTTAATTGATTTTAGAGAGACGTAATAAGTATAATTATTTTGTGGTGATACTGCTGAGCAGGTAGCTTCTTTTTCCCTTTTCCTAATCAGTTAAATAATTAAAAGATAGGAAAACAGCTCCGAGTGAAGCACTGAAGACTTCTTGAGGAAAAGAGTAACCCTCCAGATTCAGAGAGACTACTGATGGGAAGGGATGGCACGGGATTCTTGTTGGGGTTCAAATATTGCCCTTCTGGTTACTCTCTTCTCTATTGGTCCTGAGGTGTTTATGTGTCCTTTCTGGTGGAGGGCTTTGGTCTCTGCTTCTGTCTATCAGCAAAAACTGCGATAGGGCTCAGGCTCAGTGCGCGGATACAACAGGGCAGCAACCTCAGCAGCCTGGGTTTGGTTAGGGTGGCTTTCAAACCCCCCCCCCCTCTCTCTGGGGTGTCACAGGAACCAAAACTAATTTCAGATGAGAGAAAGAGTCCTGCTTGTCTAGGAAATGATAGAATTAATTATTTTCTGAAAGATACATTTTGTGTGTGAGAGAGAAAGAACAAGAAAGAGACAGGGAGGGAGGGAGGGAGGGAGGGAGGGAGGAAAGGAAAGGAAAGGAAAGGAAAGGAAAGGAAAGGAAAGGAAAGGAAAGGAAAGGAAAGGAAAGGAAA
>NC_034611.1:45337061-45370996 GCF_900095145.1 Mus pahari
AGAGAGAGAGAGAGAGAGAGAGAGAGAGAGAGAGAGAGAGAGAGAGAGAAAGAGAGAAATTGTTTTCTAAGCAATCTACCCTGATCTAGTGAGCCATCTCTTTAAATGTAATCCTTTTTATTGACAAAGACTGCTGTGGTCACCGTGATACATTTATCGTCCTTTTGTTTTCAGCTTTGTATTTTCCTCTGGTATAAATCCTATTTATTACTACCTTGTAAGAAACATGAGAATGAAGCTTTGAAAGCCTCCCACCTGAACTTGTCAAAATGAGAAAATTCTCAGGTTATATTCTCCTGTAATGACAGTAACCTTAAAAAAAAAAAAAATTAAATCCACATAAAAAAATTAAATCCAATAAAATAAGTAAGAATTACTTTAGAAAGTAGGAAATCCCATTTCACACAACTAAAACACATATAAAGTGCTGTCCACTATCCTCAAAGAAAAAAAAAATAACATTATTGATTTAAAAATTGTTGTGTCCATATTATGTGTTTTAATTCATTTTATGTAATTGCGATTTTAAGGCTAATATTAACTATTTAATTCTAATATTAACTATTTTGTGTAAGTTTTAATCGGACATTCACGCTACCTGAGTTCTAAAGGTTTTACTTTACCTTTGAAAATAAGAATACAGCTTATTGTTCAGACACTGTTTGCTATTACAGCCTTGGTATATGCGGCCTACCCATGGCCACCGGATGTGTTGATGCTTGCCGGAAGTGTTTCTTGGTGTGAAAACACTTTGCTTCCGTGTGGATTTTTGTTTGTTTGTTGTTTATTTTTTAAGGAATCCATACCCTCACCACAGCCTATGCTGCCGTGTTCTGTACTTGCCTTTACCTGGTAAGTGCCCACCACACACTTGACCCATGCATCAGTTTTTCTGGCTCTTTGCCTTTGAGCACTGTTCGACAGCACACTTCATTCCTACCTACCCAGTCTTCCTCCAGCTCTTTCTGGTTGCTTCTCAGCCTGATGAATAAGACCAAGTGCAGGTCTCTGTGTGTCAGTACCACCAAGTTGGCAACAATTTGGGAACTCAGAGAAACCAAAATACATTTAAAGATGCAAAAATGTACTCACCCTTGAATTTTAATGGAACCACCACAAAAATCAATGGCAAATAAATAGTACTGTTGGAAAATCTGAGGAAAGCTTGCTGTCAGTATTTTTTTTTTAATTGTGCTTTATGTTCATGAATAATATTTGCTTAATGTTCCATTATGGAAGTCTCACAAACCTTTTTGGGAACTGGATTATCTTACATCCTTTTCTTTAAAAAAATTGCTAGTATTTAAAAAAAAAATGAGAATTGTATACAAGTATACAATGTATTGGGTAATAGACACACCCTGTCAGCTCTAAATGGGTCATCTTTACTCTATTCCAATTTCTAGAAAACTAAGAGTGTGATATTCCTTAAATATTTGAAAGACCATCCTCAAGCTGGATGTTCCAACCTCATTTTGTAAATATGTGAAGGATGAATGACTTATTTTAATAAATTAAGAGCTATTTGGAATCTTTTGATTTTCTGTGTCATTTGGGTGAATCATATATGATAATTAATTTTTATATGGAACTGATAATTACATGGTAGTCATAGTTCTCTTGCTATAAGACTTGTTTTTATTTCCTATTTTTTTTTCTGTAACAATCTTGATAGTTAAAAAATAATTCTTTTGAGGTGCTGAAGAACTGGTTCAGTGGCTAAGAGCACATATCATTTGTCCAAAGGACACGGAATCACTTCCCATCACCCCCTTAATGGACCTCACAACTACCTATAACTCAATTTCTAAGGGATGCAATGCTTCTGGCCTTGTACTCACGTTCATATACACAGACACACACACACACACACACACACACACACACTCACACACATACACACACTCACACATGTACTCATACACTTAAAAAATAAACTCTGTTCAAAATAATTTTTAAATGAATAAAAGTAAACTTATTACAAATTTTACCATTTTCCCAGTACACAGTTCAGCAGTGTCAAATACATTGTATGTATAACCAGTCTCCAGAATTCCTTTTATCTTGCAAAACTGAGACATCAAAGAACCCACTTCTGTTTTCTGGACAGCTTTTGGCAGCTGCCACAGGACTTTCTATTTCTATGAATCTGGCTACTTTAGGTATCTCATGCAATCAGACAATACTTGTTTACTTGTAGTATGTTACTTTACTTGAGTTATGCCCTCAAAGTCATCTATGTTGTAACATACCTCAGGTTTTCTTTCATTTTGAAGGATATATAACATTCTGCTGCATGTATATATCACAGGTTTTGAACCATTATTGATCAATGGGCACAGCATTTACATCTGCCATTCAACTAAGTGAACAATGTTTTTGAGAACGTAAGTGTATAAAAACTTCAAGATCTTTATTTCAATACTTTTGGACATATACCAAGAAATGGAATTACTAAATCATCAAGAAGTTCTGTATTTAAGTTTGTGAAACATTTAAGTTCTCTGTTTTCTACAAGAGTTGTACCATTTGAAAACCATCTAACACTGACCTAGGGCCACCATCTCTCCAAATCTTCACACAAACTTGTTAACCTCTGGAAATTTTTTTACAGTGTCCATCCTAATGGTATGAGCAAGATTACATCATTTTGAATTTTTTTATACCATGCCAGATGTTGTTGTAAATTGGGATGTCTACCCCACATTGGATCATTGAGTTCACAAATAAAAAACACAAAATCTTAATATTTATAATAAGCCTTAAAAGCACTAGAGCTGGGCAGATATCAATACTTTGTGCTATTTTGTCAATTTCCCTCTCAGTTACACTGAGATAAAACTTGCCATCTTCCACCTGAACCACTGCTATTCCAACTGGCTGGCCCTAATGGGCATGGTCTTATGATTCACTACCTTATGGTATCTTCTCTCTTCTTCTTCTTCTTCTTCTTCTTCTTCTTCTTCTTCTTCTTCTTCTTCTTCTTCTTCTTCTTCTTCTTCTTCTTCTTCTTCTTCTTCTTCTTCTTCTTCTTCTTCTTCTTCTTCCTTCTCTCTCTCTCTCCCCTCTCTCCTCTCTCTCTCTCTCTCTCTCTCTCTCTCTCTCTCTCTCTCTCTCTCTCTCTCTCTCTCTCTTTCCCCCATATCATGGTCCTTCCTCAGTCCTCAAGCCTAACAACCAAAGTTCTTCCTACCTCTCTTCTTCCCATCTATAAGTTGTAAGCATCTTTATTCAACCAGTAGTTTTAAATTAAGAAAAAAGTTTATATAGTATCATTTAGTGTACAGTGTACATAAAGATTTCTTCATCTCCGAGGATTGCTTTATCAAGGGCAGCCAGATTGGGGGATGGGGCAATATTTAGTATTACAATACATAGCAAAAGACCAAACATCAACAATTCTACTCTTTTGTCTAAATAAAAGGCTCTTTCTCTTATAATAATAAACAACATTCAGTAGGAACAATTATAAAACAATTATAAAGACTTTTAGGTAAGAATTCCATTCAAAAAATTCAGTCTGTTTGTATTTGGCAACTCAAGAGAAAGTATTTTATTATCTATCCTATCTTGGTGAGTTGAGAGTTTTCTATCTCAATCAATTTCTATCCTAACTTGCATTATTAACATAAAAACATTTTCTCAGACTTAAAACATCTTCCTAAATCCTAAACAACTTAAACGTATAGTAAGTCTATGACTATCTACTCTTGAACCTTATCAGAAACCTGAGGAGTTAATATTACTTGAGTATGTAAGAAGTGCAAGGATGAAGCTTCCAAAAATTATTGAAATGACAGAGATAACTGACTACCTAGACATTTCCCAATATTCTCTAGAACTCTGAAGCATCTATCTTCAGCCTTCTGGCCCAGAATATCTGACAGACCTTATGTGAATCAGAAATTATGAAGGACTTGTTTACCCTGTCTAGGCAGAACTCGGCAGTTGACTTATCTGCATCCATTTGTCCTTTCTGGACAGCATTCTCTCTGTAGATGAAGTACGAGCATTTTCTTTGCCTTGCCAAAATTGAAGCAACTCCATATGAAGGATTTTGATGCTCATCATTTCCTTCTAAATCAAATGGGGTACTACCAGGAGTTGACATGTCTCAATGCCAGGTCTTAAAACTAAAACAAAAAACAAAAAACAAAAGCATGTTTAAATACCATATACTGTGAGACTGAGGTTTCTGAAGACCATTTATTTATAGCATTTCTGAACAAGCAAACATTGCTTGTTTTTAGCTAATATTGCCTGTTCAACCCAGTGTACTGGCTAGTTTTTTGTCAACTTGACACAGCTGGAGTTATCACAGAGAAAGGAGCTTTAGCTGGGGAAATGCCTCCATGAGATCCAGCTGTGAGGCATTTTCTCAATTAGTGATCCTCCAAGTCGGGCAGCTATTATCTTCACAAGACCACTTGCATCTAGTTTTAGAATTTACCATCACCATCTGGCTGTGGGCTGCTAACAGGTCCTCCTAACACTTCCTCGTAGAAGGAAGAAATGGGAAGAGTTTTTGGACCCCCATCTGAGTTTTCAACCACTTTCCAAGGCCATTTATATGCAATTAAACCCTAATTACCTATGGTTAGGAAGTGGAAGCTGCCAGAATATATAGGCTTGGAAAAGCTAACAAGGAAAGGAGGCTCCATCTATGCGGTCATGGAGGAGCCAGTGTCTATCCTGCCAATCAGCTGCTTTAGGTCACTCCCACTCCTGATAGTAACCCCTCTCCTGTTTTGGATTACTAAGCTAAACAAGCTTATTGGTAACCTAGGGTGAACTTTGCTAAAACCACACTTTGTTTTGGGGACCTTGAAAAGAATAGATAAACATTGTTTATATTCACAATGGCAGGGGCGAATTTCACAACACTTATACATACACTCACACAATCACACACACACACACACACACACACACACACACAAATACTATTCAGGTACAATGATTGACGCATTACATGTTAAGACAGAAATCTCTAGTCCGATATGTTTTCAGATTGAAAATAGCTCCATCAGAAGAAAGATAAAAATAGGCAATGAAAACAGAAGATTCCTACCTAATTTTGTTTCGTTTATATTAACTTTAATGAAATTCCTCCCCTGAGATGTCTGTGTTTTTTAATCTATATCCCAAATTGTAATATATGAGGTGTATAAATAAAATAAAATGTCACTTCATTAAACTTTGTCTATTTTATTGTATTTTATTCATTTTTATCTTGTTCTCTGAGAGTAGTGTGATTTCATACAATTTTAAAGGGTATATCAAAAGTCAAAGATATTTAACTAGAGTCAGTTAAAATGTAATTTATATATTTAAAGAGCTCACTAAAGTATACAAAGATTAGTATATGACATTTACTCTCCACCATAGAGTTTTCTCCATGAAGAAATATTGCAAAAGGAAAATTGAATTAATTTTCTGTCCATATACAGTATATGCAGAACTCTGAGGACTGGTTTGTTCATCCCTCCTCTAAAATGCAGAGAGATTATGTAAATAACAACTTACACTAGGGGCCAAACTCACTCAGCATCAAAGTTTACTAGATGGAAAAGAACTTCTACTTGTCAAATACCTACTGCGTGCTGATGATATTTCGTGCATGATTCAAGTCAGCATTTATATGGAGTCCAACCAAGGAGCTCCTCTGCTCAATACTCGGAACTGGAAAAGTGCATTGTTGCCTTTGTGCTATGACTCTGTGTGTTCCTTCAAACAACATCTTACGCTCAAACCATCTTCCTTCCTAAAAGCATTTAGAAACTTAATACTTGATTTAAAACATATTAAAACAGATATGCAGGAAAATAGCAATCTAGTCACAGCATTATTTATTAATATTTATTACTCCTCTAACATTCAGCACCTCAGGATCCAAAGTCACGTGTCACATCTTCAGTAATCTCTACCTTTTATAAAGAAGCCAGCATATACTTTTCTATCAATGTGTGACTTATGTAGCATATCATTCTCTAAGATTATACTGGTATAACTGGGTTGTTTCTGAAGGACTACTAGAACTTTCTGCTTTGTAATGTCCAAAAAAAGAGCAAAGTTTCAGAGGTTGCACTGTATCTGAAATAAGCTACATTTCCTTCCCAGCTCACCAAAAAGCAGGACATATGGGTGTGAACAAGAGAGCCAGGACAGCTCAAGTACTTTTAAGGAACACTGTAAACTTTCATCTCTAAAATTAATCATCTCCATGTATGAGTATATGTTCAGTTGAGCCTCATATGACTGGCAGCTGTTATCTGAAAAGTGTACACTGCATGTTCCTTGATAGAGAACAGTAGCTGCCAAAAGGTTAGAAAATGCCTCTGAACTAGAATTTCAATTCTCAATTAGCTTCCCAGAAACTCTTTCATTAGCGATATCAAGGACACTAAAAAGCTTTTATGTAAATTGTATCTACTGATGTTATTTCACTTAAAACTAAAAGTGTAACTTATGGATGGAATTGTTATGTTTATGAGCAGATTTATTTTTAAATGTCTGAATGGAACCTATTAAAGCTTATCCTATAAGGAATGGAGAAATGGCTTAGTGGTTACATACATGGCTCTTGTAGAACCTGCAGTTTTGGACCTCTGAACCCATAAAAAGTGGCTCATCTGTAACTCTAGTACCAATGAGTCTGGTACCTTCTGGCCTGCAAGCATCTGAAGATATAAACTTATACAGACACAGATAAAATAAATAAATCTTTAATAACATACCCTTGGTGACATATTTTATGAAAGTAGCTAAATTATTAAAGTAAATGTTTAGTTATAAGGGTGGCCATATTATGTACTTGAGAATATCATTCAGTATACAGCATTATGTTTTAAATACTTAAAGAAAGTCAAGCTTCACTTAAACATGTATGTATAAGAGAGAATTAATTTTTAAATTACTCACATAATTGTGATCATTATATTTGGCAGTATACTCAAACTTAGTAAATGACAGCTTTTTAAGGTTTAGTAGCAAAATAGAACCTGAAACCAAACTCATAAATTTTTCATATTTGCTTATTTTAAAACATCTTGTCTTACCCTGTACTTTGAATAACATTTTCATTAGAGTATAATTTTGAGCATTTGGAAAACAGTAGGAATTGCAGAGGATTTTGTGCTCACACATAAGCACTAGGGGAACCTGGAGTATTAAACACACAGGATTGTCCCTTTAAAAGAAGACAACATAAACTAACCAGTACCTCCCAGAGCTCCCTGGGACTAAACCACCAACCAAAGAAAACAGGTGGTGGGACTCATGGCTCTAGATATATATGTAGCAGAGGATGGCCTAGTCAGACATCAATGGGAGGAGAGGCCCTTGACCCTGTGAAGGTTCTATACCCCAGTATAGGGGAATACCAGGGCCAGGAAGCAGGAGTGGGTGGGTTGGTGAGCAGGGGGAGGGGGGAGGGGAGAGGGAGTTTTCAGAGGGAAAACCAGGAAAGGGGATAACAGTTGAAATGTACTTAAAGAAAATATCTAAAAAAAAAAAAAAAAAATTGAAAAGCAATTTACATAAGATTGAACGCATTAAATAATTTGGTTTTCAAAATAAAATAAAATAAAATAGAGGAATCAATTACCTACTATCTGTCCAGAAGGCTGGGAGTGAACGTGGTTATAGCCTGGTGTCCTTCTTGCTATCTGTGGCCAAGAACACATCAGATCCCCCTCAGAAGCCTATCATGAGTTTGTCAATCTACAAACCCCATGTTTTGGAAGTTGTCACATACACTTTACAAAATGCTTCAATGCAGTCACCTCTGATTTTTACTTAACCTACTTGTTACTCTCAGAGATGTATGTGTGCTTTATTTTGTACACATGAATGAGGTATTACCAGAAAATTTTTCATCAAATTGTACTGTACTGAAATATGTCAAAAATACACCACTCAGGGTTAAACTCCTAAAGTTTGAACCAACATCAGCTACTTAGTCATGCTGAATCTAATTACCTTCCCTCCTACAGATCATTTCTTTGCTGACCCTGATGGTCAGAGACACCCCAGTAAAAATATTAGTTCAGTGGATTATCTGTAACACCTAAATCATTTCGTTAGTTCTAGTTTCATTTCTGTTGATGTGAAAAATCACCCTGAACAAAAGTCAACGTAGAGGAGGAAGGAATATATTATGCTTATAATTCCGGGTTAAGGTCCAAGACTTAGTTTTCTATTGCTGTGAAGAGACACCTTGAGTATGGCAGTTTATGAATATTTGGGGGCTTGCTTACAGCTTTACGGGATAAATCTATGACCATAATGCTAGTGAACATGGAAATAGGCAGGTAGGCCCAAGGCTGAAACAATATAGCTAACAGCAAATGTGAGGCAGAAAGAGGAGGGAGGGAGGGGAAGGAGGGAAGGAAACAGGGACAGTAGAGGGATAAGAAGGGTGGAGGGAGGCAGGGACAGGGGGAAGGAGAGAGGGGTAAGAAGGACAGGAGGCAGAGAGGCAGGGAGGGAGGAAAGGAGAGAGTGGGGATAGAGGAAGAAGAGGGAGGAAAGGGAGAGGGAGAGGGAGAGGGAGAGGGAGAGGGAGAGAGAAACAAGAAGCCCTGGTCCTGCTCTGCGGTTTTGAAACCTCAAAGCCCACTCCCTAGTGGCATGCCTCTTCCAACAAGGCTGTACCTCCTAATCATTCTCTTAACAGTTTTACCAACTAGGGAACAAGTATTCAAACATATGAGCTTATGTGGGACCTTGTTATTCGAACCATAACAGCTCATGAGTGAAGGGATATGAAGGCAAGATAGAGTTTAAGCAACCATTAACAAAACATATTCTATCAAGAATATGTATGTACTCAGCATCTTTCTTGCTGCTTTTCAGCTTTTCTTTATTATTTCAGCTCCTTTATTATTCAGGATCTGCTGCCTAGGGAATGGTGCCACCCACAATTATCAAGTCAATATGCCACAAATATGCCTACAGGCCAACTTGTTCTACCTAATTTCTTACTAAGACTCCCTTCCAAGAAGTTTCTAGGTCATGTCCAGTAAACAGGTCTAACTAGCACACACAAAGTTCATCTATTTTCATGATGGACCACCACAGAAGTACTAGTTTCCAACATTCCAAATTTTCCTTGAATTTCTGAATTTTTGTTTCTCCATGAAATATTCATTGCTTTTTTGTTGATATGAGAAACTAATTTTTTTAAAAAAGTCAATTCAACACCTAAGTTGAAATGAAAATGTCTTATTTTTAAATACAAATAGTATTCCCCAAGAGCTAGTTCATAACTTAATTAGTGAACCATTAGTCAATATTTTTCCATAAGACATCCATAATAATTCACAAAGCAAAGCATCTAGCATTTTGACTACTCTTGTTTTTTTCACATGGTGAATAATTTACAATCAGTACACAGTACCAGAATGAAAAGCTACACAGCATCATATTATTAGCAGGAAAACTACTTTATCTGAGTAAGCTCAGTGATAGAGTCTCGGGGACAGCCACACCTCAGTGGACCACACCTAGTGAGTGGCTCTGTTGAGCAGCATAGGAAACACATTACAGGCATCCTGATGAATAATCAGCATTGCAAACCCACAAAGTGGAAACTGTGATCTTCCTCATCTTGCAAAGGATTTGTGTAATAAGTTAACCACTTTACTACTCAGTATTAAGTAGAAATTGTATTATACAAGATATTGCTTTATTTTTAATAATTAATCTCATAGTTTACTTATATTTAATTACTATCACTCATAATGAATATATATATATATATATATATATATATATATATATATATATATATATGAATTCAATATCTAACCAATCTTACATCATCAATGCATTTCAATACTTAGTTAATGTAATTTTTTTCCTACTTTGTCAGTCTGACATCATGGGAAGATTCCTTTTCCAGTGGTTTACCACACTAACACACATTTTCATTTCTGAGTGCTGAGATCTTGAAAATCTGGTAGATAGGAAGAAATAAAAGTTTCCTTCTTAATATTTACTTTACATGTAATATTTATCATCACCAGCACTTGTAGACATCTTTTTGCCTCTAGAAATGCTTATTTTTGTTAAGATTATTATGTGGATATGCAATAAAGAGCTTCAATAAAAGTCAAGTAATGTAAAGATTAGAAATACTACTGTTACTAAAACCAATCTTACAGTCTAGACAATCCAGCATGGATGTCCTTCCCTTGATTATGTTCCACATATTCCACAGTCAGAGGCCACCATTCTTCCCATAGAGTAACGAGATATGTCCATTATTGCTAAAGATTTGGCATAGTATTTCAACATTAACAAACTATCTACTCTCATTTACTCTCTTCTAGTCAAGACAAAATTTCCCAAGGAATAACAAGAAACCATAATCTGATTAAAACAAAACAAATCAAAACAAAATAAAAAAAATCAAAACCAAAACTAAAACAAACAAAACCATGGCTTGTAATCACATTCTATGTACCTCTCACCTCTTGATACAGAGTCTTGATAATTGCTATTGATTTTATGTGCCACTCTGAACTGAACAGTTATATATTACATTTAAATTCTTATCCATTCCAATGTACTATTATCAATATAGCCCTTTCCATCTGTGCTTAAGGACATAGTTCTGCAGAAACCTGAGTGTTGATTAGTGAAATAATGAAAAATGACAAACCAGTAAATTAAAACTCTCTTTTAAAAATAATTTTTATTCTTTCCTCATATATTACATACTGACAGAAGTTTTCTCTCCCTCCCTTCCCCACAGCCTCTACCTACCTCCCCTTTATCCCAGATCCATTCCCTCTACCTCCTCCCCTCAGAGAAGAGCAGGGCTTTGGGGGACATCAACCAGAAATGAAATCATAAACTACAGTAAGACCAGGCTCATACAATCATATCAAATGGCTAAGGTTTCTGGGTAGAAGAAACAGGGTCTACAAGTAGGCAAAAGGGTCCGGGACAGCTCAAGCTCCCACCATTAGCATTTCCTCAAGAACGCCAAGCTACTCAACCATAGCATATATGTAGAGGACCTACATCAGCTCTCTACAGATTCTGTAGTGATTTGTTCACGTGCATCTCGGGTCTCGATCAGTTGATTCTGTAGGCTGTATTCGGTGGTATCCCTGACATGTCTGGTTTCTGAGATCTTTCCTCCCCATCCTTCAAAGGACTCCAGAGCTAGCTCATGTTTGCCTGAGACTCTGCATCTGTTGGGATGAAGTCTCTGGTCTCTTTGAGAATGAATCTGATAGGCTCCAGTCTCAGCACGTTCTGCAGGCAAGAAAATCTGTAGATCTATAGTTCAGTGACTAGGTTGGTGACTCAATTCCTCTACTTGAGGCCTTTCCTGGTTACAATTCAGATGCCATGTCTGTTCATTACTAGGAGTCTGGGCTAGGGTTACTCTTACAGTTTCCATGGAGTTTCCATTGCACTAAGTTTCCACCATATGCCTGAAATGTCCCCAAATACCCCCAATTCCAATTGTTTCTCCCCGTATTTTCTTGATCCCTCTCCTTTCCATCTAACTCCTCTTGTTCCCAACCACACCCATCCCCAGTCCACCTGTGAAATCTATTCCATTTCTCCTTTCCAGTGGAGATCCTTGTGTCTCCCTTTAAACTCTTATTGTTGCTTAGCCTCCCTGGGTGTGTGGAATGTAGCATCTTTTACTTTACAGCTAATAATAACCACTTTTACATGAGTACATAAGTTCATTAACTGTTGAGAAATTATATATATGAGAGAGAGACAGAGACAGAGACAGAGACAGACAGACAGAGAGAGAGAGAGAGAGAGAGAGAGAGAGAGAGAGAGAGAGAGAGATTTTAGAAAAAAGTTAACAATTGCCAGAAACTAATCTAACACTAAAAGTAAAAATTTGTAGGACACAGCATCATTCTCCATATGTTAAGTATGCTTTTAAGAACTTTAAATTTCTAAAATAATTCTGTGAAAGTCTTTAATAGGAGCTCAGAGGATGAAAAGAACATTCTGTAGTGTTTGACATTTGTTGCTGTTAACTTCAAATTGACGATGAGTGTTCTAGGTCTTTGGGCTGACAACACTTCATTTTCCATCTCTGTTGACCCCTTTGGGTTGCAACCAATGAAAAGTAGTACTGAAACAGAATACTCATTTTTCATATGGATACGTCCAAAAAAATTTTTTAGAAGATATTCAAAATCAGGGACAAAGGAGATGACTCAGTGTGAAACTTTCTATAAGAGTATGATCTGGATTCAGATCACAGAACTCACATAAAAAAACTCAGCTGTGGTGGCACACATCTTCAAAATAAAATCGGGATGGTGGAAACACACAGATACTTAGAGTTCCATGTCCAGCTAGTCTTGCCAAGTCATTGAGATTCAAATTGAGTGAGAGAACCTGTCTCTAAATATAATATGGAGAGCAATTGAAGAGCAACATTGTACATCAACCTCAGATTTCCACACACGTGCACATACATTCACATTGACCTGTGCTGAGCCTGGTGTGGCTCTGTTGAGAACAGAGTAATGTGGTTCCTGCTCCTGGGACAGGGCCCTGGTGTGAGCCTACTTGAGTGTCAATGGCTGCTTTCGGTGTAAGGCTTGTTTGCATAATAATGTACATATTTTCTGGAACCTCTACTAGCAGTGGAGACCTCTTCCCTTCCTGGAGACGGTAATGTTAATGACGCCATGATAATTAAAAACAATACAAGTCCAGGAGTTGAGGGTGTGGCTGTCTTTCTGAAAAATGGTAAACACTGTGACCTTCAGGACAGCCCTTAAGGCTGTGGGAAAGAGCTCTAAATACATGAGTTTGAAACTATATGATTTATCAATTGTGTAAAAAATAAGAATGCAATAGGAATTATATGAGCAGTTTCACGAATCTAAAGGAAAAAAAAAAGCAGCTATGCTGTGATCCAACCTGTTAGAAAATCACTAAGGAAGAAGATAAAGAGATTTAGTGAGTAGTGATTGCAGGAGATCCCACCCAGCTAAGTATTTTTGTTTGTGCTGGCAAAGGCAAAGCAGATAGATTCATGAGTTCAGGATCAGCCTTGGACAGAGCAAAGTTAGGCCCAGCTGTGTTGGAAATAGTCATTTAAGTGCAGGGTTCCACCCAACTAGTTTATTGTTTGTGCTTAACAGAGGCAGACAGGTCTCTGAATTCTTTTGCAATGTTAAGAAAAAAAATTGTATGCTTTCTGTCTCCTAAAAATTAAAGGGCTGGGGTCATGGGATGCTGATTCATAAGATAATCAAAAGAAAAATCTGGAGTAAATGACTGACTCAATATGTAAAATAAAACACTGGGCCTATGTTCTGCAGGAGATAAGCTATCCAGAGAATTTTTAATTTTAGGATAGAAGGAGAACTGCTTGGAGCACACTCATGCACACGCACACACACACACCCATGCGCGCGCGCACACACACACACACACACACACACACATGTGCAAGCAAGCAAGCAGCACATGGACAGAGAGATCTCCTAGAAGAGCAGGCAAGCAGAACATAGAAGCAGACCGGGAAAGCTGTATCAAGCAGAATCCAGGTCGTCAGCTTGAATCCGCAATTCGGATCAAGTTGTTCTTTTTGCTGCTCCCAGACACCCTTTCCCCTCTCCAAGCCAACGCTGGTCCTTGGCATACCTGCACATACACACAATAAAAGTAAATCCAAAGCATACATCCAAAAATTTTTAGAAATCCAAAACAGTCCAATGAGAACATATTTGAGAAAACTAAATTGTTTCTCACAGAATGAATAAATGAATTGGAAGAATAAAAGTATATCGTCCAATGACACATTTTTAACAGTTGGGAAATTATGGTAACATTTCAAACCCTTAAATACTTCTATTTAAATAAACTTTAATCCCCACTGTTTCCTTATAGATTTTAAAAATTATTTTCTGCAAAGACACAATGTTGCCAAAACCTGGTTGTTATTTTCATGTTTATGAACAACTTTTTAAAATAGAAAAAGGAATTCCACCATAATATAGGAAAGACAGGACCACTTTCTATTATTTCACTTTTGTTTTTCAAATTCTATCTCTTAGAAGATTTGATATTAAAATTTTAACAACAGCATTATTATATCTATTCCACAAGAGGCTCTTCAGCGCATTGGTTCTTAAAAGGTAAGGGTAAATCCAAGCTGACGATTTAGCTCAGGAAATTAATCTAGTAAGCTAGTCATTGTAAGTGTGATAGAAATTTACACTTTTGCTCTTTTAATTAACTTCTATGACAGTAAAAATATTTTCTTCCCAAAAGGTGAGAGATGAATAGATAATTTCACCAAAACTCTGAAAAAAGTGAACAATGACTACATGCCTCATGATTACTTCAAGACAGACATACTGGTGATTCCCATTTCTGAGGGTGTGAACAAAGTGACAATTTATGTTCTTCACAGAGTGTGGATGAAAACTAGCTATTGCAGCTCAATAATACACAAGGCTTATTCTTAAATCCACCCCTAACCCTAAAGATGCCCCTCGACACTCCACTAATCAGGACTCATCTCTCTCATGTGATTAGGAACTCTCTGCAATTATCTATTATAGCTGTTGTCTCCGTGCTTCCCCACGTGGTGGAGGGCAGCATGACTTGCTGTCAGAAGAAAGCAGCCGGAACAGCAGAAGGTTTCTTGAGGCTCACCTGGCTTTTCCTGATATGGAAGTAAGTGTCCACTCACCCCAGAATTACCCAATATCAATCCAAAGAACCATCACCCTAGCACATCTTGCAAGCAAGACTGATTGTAGGTTGAGGTATTTCTGACATGGTTGGTATCCAGGTTTCTGTTTCCATAAGCTGCAGCAAACCTTGCCAACTGAAATGACTAGAACATAGGAGTGGAGGTTCCAACTCTATCTATCTAGTTTCATCATTCTCTGGGATATGTCCTTGGACAATTGATGTGAGATGATCCAGCCCACAACTGATATGAGATGATCCAATGGCCCCATGGGGCAGTGCCATTTCTGAATAAGCAGTCCTAGGTTCTTTAAGGAAGCAGGCAGAACAGGTCAAAGGAAGCAAGCCAGTAAGCAGTGATCCTCTATGACTTCTGCTTAAGTTTTTGCCTTCAAATTCCTTTCAATGAGTGCCAGCCCTGACTCTGTCTTCCTTCGATGATGGATTATATATTGTAAAGTGAAATAAATTCCACCCTCCAAAAGGTGTTTTTTGGTCATGCCCTTTATCATAGCAATAGAAAGAAAACCAGGACAAAACCGGGACAATTTCTCCTGAGCTTTTCTGATTTGCTCACTTTTCCTTCCTTTATAATTATTATTGTCATCATCATTACTTACAGTGCTGGGGATAAACTGGGGTCTACACACACACACACACACACACACACACACACACACACACTATGTTACTGAGCATAGTCTCAGTAAGAAACCAGCATTTTGCAGAGAGTAAATGTCAGTATGGTTCTCAGCCCAAAAAGAACATCTATTTCATCCCCCAGAAACAAGGTGAAGGAAATGTTAAAAAAAATAGGGGGTCAGATTGTAAAATTGGGGGATTGGGAAGGCCGGAGTGTAACAAATGTCTTCTGGACTTTGCAGGACCACTAATACTTATGAACTCTCATAAGTGTGGCTGCCTGCACAAGATTAAGGTCAACAATCCATCATGGAAGAGGAGGGGCCTCACAGGTCCCCATCCCAGCCGAACAGATACTGACTGCTAGTGGCCTCTGGGGGGCTAGGGGGAGAGTCAGCTTCTTTAAGGATGTAGCAGTGTCTGGTCTGTTGAACATGTCATGGAGGGTAGCCCCAAACTCCTGGGTACTTGGACAACGTAAGTTGGACTCAGAGGGTTATTTGAGTGGGGAGAGAGGAGATGAAGAAGAAGCTAGAAATAATACAATAGAGAATGTGTGGATCTGAGAAGTCGTAGAGAAAGGAGGAGGGGGTCAATAGAACTAAAACACATTGTATGCAATTCTCAGAATTTAATTTTAAGGTTAAAAAACTCAACTTTTGAGCTCAGAAATTGTGCGGCCATTGGAAGTACTTATTGCCCTGCCAAGGTGCTACAGTCCAGTTTCCAGCACTTACAAGCCTATAGGTGGCCAGTAATTACCTATAGTACCAGTTCCAGGGGATCAGGCTATACTATCATGGCTTCCTTGGACACCTGCACACATTGTGGCATTTGCTCACACAGATAACAAAGATGGTTCACACCTGTGACCCCAAGCATTCAGGAGGCCAGTGCAGGTTATTACCATAAATTCAAGGCCAGCATAAGGCTACATAAGTTCTCGGCAAGAAGCAGACCCTGTCTCTAAACCCAGAACCCCTTCACTCACCATTCCACGCAAAAAGGAAAGTGCTGTTATAGATATGCCCGCAAACTTTAAGTACAAATGTATGCAGCCAAAGTATCCAATTTCATTCAGGAAATGAACATCTCCTCAGGGTGTCAGTTAACATCTACAGGGCTTAATACATGTAACTCACGATGCACTGACTTATAACAACATACAGTATTGCTTGGGGAATTGGGTTATGTTCCTAAATAGAATCAGCAGCCTTTTTGTTCGCTGATGCATTATGCCAGTATTTCACTCTTGGACTGTTGGTAACTTTCTCAAACAAGTGTGTATTTTTCACATATGTTTCCTGTAGCTAAAGATTTATATCTCCACCAGAGAAATTCAGAACATCTGGCAGTTTGAAAATGATCCTTTCTTGATTTACTTAAGTATAATAAATGAATATACATGACTACAATTCTGTGTGTTATACTGATAGACTTCAAGACTAATGAATCTTAGAATAAGCTAAATATCCACCCTTCCCAACTTCACTGGAATGACTCTAATCTGTTTTTTTTTTTTTTCCTTTCAGCTATTCTTCTAATTCATTACCTAATTGCCTAAGATATAAAAAGACATTTTGCTTAAATGAAGCAGCACCAGTAAAACAAATGAGGCTAGCCCTTGCCTGTGATAGCAGTCCTGGCACTTAATCATTTATCCAAAGAAGATTATCTCTAAAGAGCCACGTGCACTTTCCTCATCTCTCTGCCAATGCCATATTCTGGAAGCATTTCAGAAAATTTGCATTTGAGTGACACCAAGCTTCAGCTCTTTAAAACAAGTATTAAATACCACCTGAACTCCATTCCTTAAACTCCTCTTCGTGTACTATGAAAACTGTTTTTGCATGATTCAATAAAACAGACATCATCAGCTTCACAAGGAACAGAAGACAGACAACTCCGAACTTCCAGGGGGCTGACTGGGAACCTGGGCCATAGTTCACTACAGGATTGTAGCATGAGTCTTACAGGAAGACAAGATAGCAGGGACACACTGGTTTGTTTCCTACCGTTACATTTCTGAAGAAGTGAAAATGCTAGTTGTAAAGACATGTGCAAAAGGAAGCAATTAGGACCCTGGAGGAATCTGGAGTGAATGATAGTGGCAGTGGCTGAGCTGAACCTTGAAACTCCTGCAGCAGTGCAACTTCCCCAATAGGGGTGGCCAGCGAGCACACATCTCGAGAATGGGATTTTGTGGATCCATCTAACACACGGTGTAGATCATATGCAATGTTATGACTTTGGAGGGGTAATGTGGAATGCCTGAAAATGTCTAGGCAGTTAGAATATAGACATATCTGATCAGGACACACAAAAATGTCATTAGAAAATATGTCTATCTAAGTCCTACCAAGGAGTCCAAAAACATTCCCAACCCTACAGGAAGAATGGCTGATCTAGCTCCCTTCATATTGCTAAAGGGATACACAAAAGACAGATTCATCTGTGAAAATGCTTTCCATTTATGGCCAGAAGCAAGACAAGGCTGCACTCTCTTCTGTAGATTATGATGTCATCAGGGAAGAATGTAAGAGCACTCTGTTTCTCCCCTCTCCCCTTCCCCTCTCCTCTCCACTCCCCCACTTCCCCCTCTTCCCTCCCTTTTCCTACCTCCCCACCCCTGTCATTGTCTCTCTCTCTCTCTCTCTGATTCAGGGCAGAATCAGAGGTCTAAGACCTAAGAAAAGAAGAGAAAAAAAACCTATCGTGTCAGCCACTTTCTCCAGCAAACCCTCCTGAAGTTGAGTGCCCAGATCTGGGATGATGCATCTGTAAAATCAGCCCCAAGCAGGCAAGGTAGGGAATTCAGGCCATAGTTCATAAGAGAAGGGAGACTGATGGAGAAGACCCAACTAAGTTATTAAAATTTCAAAATTTGTAAGTCAAGACATTTTGAAGTCGGGTAACTGTCTATTTAAATCTAGAAGTGCTTCCCCATTTTAGGCAAAGGTTTCATAAATATTCTGATGATATGAAAAATATTTCAGCTTATTAATTATGGTTCCCAATCTTTCCTTAGTGGGACAGTGTGGAGATACTTGTGAAAGGACTGAGGTAATGGCTGCAGAGGGAGAGCTCCCAGTCCAATTCAAGCTTGTCCTCGTGGGCGATGGTGGTACTGGGAAGACAACGTTTGTAAAACGCCACTTGACTGGTGAATTTGAAAAGAAGTATGTGGCCACTCTCGGCGTAGAGGTACATCCTCTGATGTTCCACACCAGCAGAGGGCCCATCAAGTTCAATGTCTGGGACACTGCTGGCCAGGAAAAGTTTGGGGGCCTGCGAGACGGTTATTACATCCAAGCCCAGGGTGCCATTATAATGTTCGATGTAACATCGAGAATTACTTACAAAAATGTGCCCAACTGGCATAGGGATCTGGTACGGGTGTGTGAAAACATCCCCATTGTGCTGTGTGGTAACAAAGTAGATGTTAAAGACAGAAAAGTGAAGGCGAAGTCTATTGTCTTCCACCGCAAGAAGAACCTTCAGTATTACGACATTTCAGCCAAAAGCAACTACAATTTTGAGAAACCCTTCCTCTGGCTCTCCAGAAGACTCACTGGAGACTCGAACTTGGAGTTCGTTGCCATGCCGGCTCTAGCCCCACCTGAGGTGGTCATGGACCCAGCATTAGCAAAGAAATACGAGCGTGACTTGGAAGTGGCACAGACCACTGCTCTCCCTGATGAGGATGATGACTTATGAGAAAGTAAAGCTTGGATGGTATCACAAACCTAAGCGTACAGGCAACCGCTGTGCCGTAATGTCACCTGTGTGTCCTGTGTGTCACCTTGCTACCTAACTAAGCAGATTCAGACTCCGCGTCTGTGGTAGTCAAACAGAAGGCTTCGGAGTGACTGTGGCAGTTACAAACACACCTTCCATCTGGGATTTGCAGGGTTTAGTTGTTTCTTCCCTGAGGTTCAAAACTAAGGGTGCTGCAGTTACATCCTGTATTCTGTGGCAAAATCTTGGTACTGTAATTTCATCCCTTTTGCTTAAAATAAAGTAGCATTTCAAACACCAAAAGATAATTTCAGAATATAAATGTAACATAAAAGAAAAATACCTTTTCAGAAAAATAAGCTTTTCTTTAGCAGAAGACCCTTTAAGAAACCTGGGTTTTAATTTGTTTTATCTGAAAATAATTTTCAGTAACCACTTAATTTCATTATGGGGCAGCAGTCATGAATTTGTGATATTTAGTTGATTCCTATAGTAGCTGTGTGGTCTGATGCAGGGTAGCATAAATTTTTTGAAAGTATTACAACATACAAAGCTATATGCAACATTGACTTCACAGGTAAGTCTGCGTTTCCTCTATTTGGTTTTGTCCTGGGACTCTGCTTGAATATTGGAGTATAATGTATATTAAATGCTAACTTCTAAGCACACACACACACATGTACACACACACACAAACACACACACACACACACACACACACACACACACACACACACNACACACACACACACACACACACACACACACACACACACACACACCCTCGAATACCATAGAGATGGATGGAGAGAGAGAGAGAGAGAGAGAGAGAGAGAGAGAGAGAGAGAGAGAGATTAGATCTAGAAACAGATATATAAAACCAGTGAAGCAAAACATACATTGTGTGTCAAAAGTTTTATTCAAGAACTTGTCAACTTTATTTACAATATAACTATGAAAATGAGTTGTTCACTTGAAGCTCATGGAAAGGCCTCCTTGGCTGTCTACCTCCCTTCCTGTCTGACGCAGTCACCTAATCTACTTGAGCTTGCCACTCTGTGTCTGGCTCATATTCTGACATGAAAGCAGGCACATTTGGAGTGGCAAGGAGGAACTGACAGTTGTCAAATATCACAGTAAAATATCATTCAGGTCAAGAATATCAAGAATGTTAAAGAATGGGCACAAAATTAAAACAACAACAACATAGTTATGCAGTCTCAAGACTTTTATTAATTATATAAGATATTTATGAAAACAAAAGTAATATAACTACATTGCAGAAACCCAAATCACTCAGAACTAATGTCATTAGGAATTAAAGGGCTGGGCAGTGGTGGCAAATGCCTTTAATCCTAGCACACGGGAGGCAGAGGCAGGCAGATTTCTGAGTTTGAGGCCCGCCTGGGCTACAGAGTGAGTTCCAGGACAGCCAAGGATGTACAGAGAAACCCTGTCTTGAAAAACCAAAAACAAACAAAAAATGGAATTAAAGGAATGAAAATTAATAACACTGGTGGGATTCCTGTCCATATTAACACAAAGTCATCCAAACCTAAACTAGTGGTCATTCTATAAAATGTCAAGCCATACACTCCAAATGCTTCAGTGCTCTCAAAGACATGCGTGGGAAAGCAATGCAGTGTTAAGAGTGCATGTGGCAACAGAAATGTAGCTCCAGGATGCCTGCATAACTATGAGCTGATTTCAGTGTGGAGGATAATATAGACAACCAAAAAATTCAAAGTAAGTATTAGTGTGAATTCCCTCAGTTTAACCATCATGCTGTGATTCTATAAGGAAATGTTTTAGGAACTATTCACTAATAACTTTGTGGCATGTAGAGACATGAACTGCTACAAAGAAAGCAGAGTGAACTATGTAAGAAAGATACAAAGTAACTACTGCCTAACCACTGCCAAACATCCACATGAATCTTGAAATGTTCCAGAAGTTATTTGCAAAAGAAAAGGAGTGTGGTAGGAAGAGCAAGCTATGTGAGGGAGACAGAATGTTAAAAAAGACGAAAAGAAAGAAATAGCAACAACAAATCCTACCTCTAGACCCATTAGGAGAACAAAATATGTAAAGAATGTCCTCAGGGAAAGCTACAAGTATTCATCCCTGCTGTTATTCCATGGGGTCTAAATGCCTCTATCCTAGAACAACCGAAGAAGGCCAAAGGTTTTAGTGTGCCATGGTAGGGTGGTAATGCCATGAAGAACTCAGCTGAAGAGGCCACATGGGGAGCAAATGTAACTGAGACTACAGGGGAGGAGAGGCCTCAGTGGCTCCACTGTGCCAACCATTACCACCTTCTGTCCTTCTCCCCCAAAGTGCCACTTCTGAGACGCCATCTTGAATATTGCAACCAATATTCAATATTTTAGAAGAAACACACAGGTTAGGAAATTTAACCTTAGAAATCAAAAGAGGCCATAAAAATTGCTGGGTTTTTTTTTTTTTTTTTATATAGCTACATTTTAGTGTGGTCTGTTATAAACCAGCTCATTGCAAGGAAAGGCTCGCATAATCAGTGGCATAAATATTTACTTCATTCATTCAATAAACATTATATTAAGTATTTACTTAATACTCCAATGACAAGCTTATAGTTATAGATTTCTATCTCACTAGGAAAATAAATCAAATTCCTAGGAGCACAGCACATCTATGAAACCTATGAGAATGACATGTGTGGTGGTTTGAATATGCTTGGCCCAGGGAGTGGCACCATTAGGAGGTGTGGTCTTGTTGGAGTAGGTGTGGCCTTGTTGGAGGAAGTGTGTCACTGTGGGGGTGGGCTTTGATACCCTCCTCCTAGCTTCCTGGATGGCAGTCTTCTGGTTGCCTTCAGAATAAAATGCAGAACTCTCAGCTCCTCCAGCACCATGCCTTCCTGGAAGCTTCCATGCCACCCTCCATGATGATAATGGACCGAACCACAGGACCTGCAAGCTAGCCCCAATTAAATGCTATCCTTTGTAAGTATTGCCTTAGTCATGGTGTCTCTTCACAGACATGGAAACCCTAAGAAGAGTTGCATTAAAGCATAGGCAGTGAGTATTGAATTGAAAACATAAGGTCAGAGAAAATCACCAAAAATAGGAGAAACAATGATGTATGAAAACATACTACAGTCACACACCACCTAGCATGAACCCTATAGAAAGAGCATGGGATAAACCATACAGAGGACCATGAATCAACTACTAAGCAAACATTATTATGGCTGGCTTTACATGTAGAGAAAGACTGGAGGCAAAATGAAATTGTCAACTTATACCTAAGAAATCTTTTGTTTATCTTCTAATTTTGCTGCTTGCTATGTTGGGTAGCAACAAAACCCACAAATGTTTTCAGAAAAGGAGAAAAAAAAGGGGAAAGGGAAAAAAAGGGGAAAAGGGAAGGAAAGGAAGGAAGAAGAAAAGCGGGTGCTGTTCCTATGCTAACACTTCCTACATATACATGCCTGCATTGCCACACATTGCCTCTCAAATTTCTGTTTTTATATTGAGACATTTATGAAATCTGTATACACTCAAGCTTACTTTTCACATCTAATAAGTTAGAACTTTCGAGTGAATTTAGCACAAAAATTTTCAACAAGCAGCCAACTTTAAAGACAGACATTGCAGCTGGGTGTGGTGGCCCATGCCTTTAATCCCAGCACTCGGGAGGCAGAGGCAGGTGGATTTCTGAGTTTAAGGCCAGCCTGGTCTACAGAGTGAGTTCCAGGACAGCCAGGGCTACATAGAGAAACACTGTCTAAAAAAACCAAAATAAATAAATAAATAAATAAATAAATAAATAAATAAATAAATAAAATAAAATAAAATAAAATAAAAAGACAGATATTTCCATTGTACTTCACTCCTGCTTGGTGTCATGAGGAAGGAGTTCCTTGACTAATTCTACACAGACCTTTCAACTTTAAAGGTTAAAAAAAATTAATGTAGATACTAGTTCAGCTAGACATTGTTTAAATGAGAACTAGATGCTCAAGTCCAGGTCCAAGCATCCTGAATATTATTGAAAATCCAGTTTGAAAACTCAGAATCCATCCCTACATACTAGTGAAGTCTGTAAGAGACTATGCTGTCATTTGTTCAGTGGGCTACTCAGAATAAACATCCTAAAATGAGCCAGTCTATTTACATGACTGCTATATCACAGACTGTTAAATGCAAACCTATGCTAGGCTGTAGTTCTTAGCACCAGAGGAGCAGCAAAATGGAGTTTGTATTCCAGTTAATGGAAATTTAAAGAATTTTGACGTTAGCGATAGCTATAGAAAAAAAAGCACATGTGGATACACTATTTTTAATGATTTATAAGAGACTTCAGATGCCCAACGTCTTCCCATTGTTGCTAGTCTGATGTGTCTGCTGCAAATTTCACTTATCTCGTGAAAGAAATTAACACGAAGCCTTGAGTGGAAGAATTTTTCATTATTGTCCCTTTCTCCTTTATGGAATTTTTCAAAGTTAAAACTACATAACTTTATCTGAGAGAGTACTCACCCGACATCTCTTGTTCTAATAAGGAGGACGCTCCATAGAGATTAGTCTCTTATTCACAACTGAAATCCATGGGGAGACAGACCCATTACCTGGGTTGGTAAGGTGTATCTTCATTCCTTCGATTAATCCAGACATGTCTGTTTCCCTCCTGATTGTACTATGTGTGTTTAACTGCATCACTATGCATTGGATCCATGTGAACGTGACCATGGAGTGGTCCGTAACTCTTTACCACCGACAGGACGCACTTCTCCTCATGCTCATGCTGGTTAGGGTTGTAGTCACTACATGACATCACCTGGCTGCCACAGCACCTGGCCCCTTTCAGTTAATCCTGCTCTCTCCCACCTTGGTGTTAGACTGGTCTCTATACATGTATTTCCTAGCATGCCGCCTCAGATTTTCCTATTAATTTCCAGGTAGGGCCCCTTTATTTTCAGTAAAGTTGGATAGGTGTTAGCATGCACTATTTCTTAATGCTCATACCAATCTGTTAACTATTTCTTATTTTGAATCAATATGCAAGTACATGAGAGTCATACCAAGCTCTTCAGATCCAATAACAAGCAGAAATATGCTGAATCCAAAACTCCCAACCATATATTCCAGGTTATTTAATAATGTTCTTAATATGTGCATTAATAAACTAGATGGAGTGTGATTTTGCCCAGTTATGATGCTATCTCTAATTTTTACTTCTAAGGTTGAAAAACTTAATTTTGAGGTCTCTCGATGCTTGAAGTCATACAGTAAGCAGCAGCTGTCCTTCCTCATCATTTCCTGTCTTTGTTTTGAGAATATACAACATGACAGTTCAATCCGCAATGGAGTGTTGTGCTTTCTTTCTGTTCGACTCCTGTTTTACAGCTCTGCATGTATGTGTGCATGCATGCATGTGTGGTTCTGGTGATGGACATTTTCTTTATCAAGTGTTTTGATGGGTTTTGGCAGTTCCTTAAAGAATACACTTAGAAGTGAGCCTGATCAATTCATATTTTATTCATTAAGGCAAGCCTCAGTAACCTGAATCACCTTTAGCACCCTGATGTCTCAATTTTTTCATAGAAAATGTAGCCCAACTTATGTACTTGGGAAAACATCTAGACAAAATAGTGCATACAGAAAACTTGTTACTATGAGAAATAATAGTCATGCTATTATAAATGACAGTATAAATGAACTATAGCAGTATTGTTTGCCTATTGATGAGGTTTGAGTGAATTTGTTTTCACTGAATGAACACAAAATTTTATTCCATCACCTTTGCCACAAAGGGTGCCACAGTATAATTTCATATTCTAGCTCTTTCTAATCATTTTAATCTCAACCTCACCCCTCTTTCCTTGTATTTTCCCTTTCTCTAAAGCTTCTCTTTTTTTTTCTACTAGTTTCTCTACACCTAGAATTATTTCTGTACTACCTTTATTTACTGCAAACACGACTGTGAATAAAACAGTTGATCAAATAACACATTATTCCCAGGTGACTACATTCTCAGATCTGTGAGAATGCCACTTATTCAGGATGGAAACTATTTCCAGGAGACAGCAGGTTTCAAGATGGTTACCCACCAGCCAGGAACTGTGACAGGAACTCCAGGACAATGAATGAGGAATTCTTGGGGGGGGGGGCGGGTGCTAGAGGACTCCACCCTCCTCTAGCAGCAGCATTTACGACATATCAGTACCTTCTAATTAAGCTATTATTTATTTTATTTCTATCCTTCTGTAGTCTGCTCACAGCCTCTTAACTAACAGAACCTTTACAGATTCAAAGCTTTTCAACCAAACCTTTAATCACATTGCTTTTCTGACAACATTTTAATTACATTATGAGTTTTGCCTACTGGATTACACATTTCAGCTTTCGTCTATTCTTAGAACATTATCCTAATACCCAGTTTATCTTTGATTCCACTCAACAAACTTTGATAAATATTTCATTTAACAATATACTTCCCATTTTCTTCTCTCCCCTTTCCTTGGTGCATATATCCCCTTCTGCATCTGCATCATCCTCTACTTGCTGATTCCTTCCACTTATCACACTTTAACTTTGTTGTCTTTCTCCTCCTCCTATAAATTCAGAGGGTAAAATCTAAGTTTTATATATATAGGTATAGGTATAGAGATAGATAGGTAAGTAGATAGATAGATAGATAGATAGATAGATAGATAGATAGATAGATGATAGATAGATAGATAGATAGATAGATATTAGAGAGATTAGATAGAGATATAGATTATATAGATTAGATATAGAGATAGAGATAGATGTAGATATAGATGATATAGATATAAATTAGATATAGGTAGATGTAGATATAGAGAGATGAAAAAGGGAGAGAGGGAGAGAGAGAGAGAGAGAGAGAACAAGTCTAGCAACATGCTTGGTACCTAATAGAAACGTCGTGAATGAGTAAACAGACAAGCAGAAAAAGCAAGTCCACTGAGGAGATTAAAGACAGTTTCACACTGTATTGCAGCAGCCTTGTCAAAAGGTCCTCATGCTGAACACATCCCGTCCTCAGAGGGAGCAACAGGGAGAGGTGTGATGGGAGCCGGTGCTTCAGACTGCCACTGCGGATGAAAACGCTGGTTTTGGTCAGAATTCTTGGAATCCCTCATGCTTTATCCTGGAGTTCTTGCCATAGTTCCTGGCTGCTGTGGCACTATCTTGAAACCCACTGTCTCTTGAAAATAAGTTCCATTCTGAATAAGTTGTATTCTAAGATCAGGGCTTGCCTTTCCACATTCTTGGGACATTTTATTTGGCATTCTCTCCACATGATACCTCTCTTCTTGAATGTGGGTTTATTTTTGGTAACTTCACATCACAAGGTATGGTATAACACCATAAGCAAGGAACAAAGAAGAAAGAAAAACAGATGGCAATCAAACAGTTCAGTAAGAAACTTGCTGTGTTGCTGCTGATACATTTACAAAGGCCATAGACTATGCTTACGTGTTTACATACTGTAGGCAACTCACTTAAATAAATACTTCTTTTTGTTTGTTTGTTTGTTTTTGTTTTTTCAAGACAGGGTTTCTCTGTGTAACCCTGGCTGTCCTGGAACTCACTCTGTAGACCAGGCTGGCCTTGAACTCAGAAATCTGCCTGCCTCTGCCTCCTAAGTGCTGGGATTAAAGCATGAGCCACCACTGCCTGACAAATACTTCTTTTATAAATATGACTATTTTATTTTGACAACATCTTCATAAGAACATTTGAATTTTTCCACTACATATATAAATAAAAAATTGGAAAAATTTAAAATGCCATCTGACAAATGTATCATTACTTATGTATGGCTAGTAGAAACTCAAACTGAGGTTTCTGTTTTATGTGTAATATATGTAACATGAAATCACCTATGTGTGTGTGCATGTACATATGTGTGCATGGAGACTTAAGGTTGATATCAGTTGATATCACTCTCCATCATATCTACAGAGGTAGGACCTCTCAATCAATCCCAGTATTCAAAAATTCAATACATCTAATTAGCCAGCTTGGTCTAGGGAGTAGCTATCTTTGCCTCTCTGTTGTGTAACAATTTCCTCCGTAATAAAACATTTTATGTTGGAGAGAAGCTTATCTAAAGGGATGTCTGTCTTGCAGGAAAATACATTAAATTCAAAAACTAAACTCAAAAGCTTCAAGAAGTCCCTGAAACTGATCAAAATAACTGGGCCTTTCCTTCTCTAATCACATATGAACAGTAAGGACTGCTGAGAGACAAAATAGCTGAGCTGTCTGAAAAGGATAATAACTAGCTAGACTTTCTGGGAGAGACTCAGATTAACTAAACACTTACAAAAGACACTCTGCATGCAGTCCATTGAGCTGCTTGAAGGGTATGTGGGGAACTCCAGTTTTTCAGCTTTCATGAGCTATTTGTTACCCATGCTGGGATGGGCATCTAGCAATGTAAATCTCTCCCTGTGTCATTTCTGCTCCTGTAAGTAACCTCTCGTCCATATTCCTGTAGTAACTGCAATAAAATTCATTGAGTCACCAAACTGGGGGTTGTATGCACCCTTACATTGGTTTGTCATCAACTACCTATTTGGAATAAGGAGATATTTGTTCATGTTTCCAAGGGAATATTACCACACAATACTTAGAAATGTTAATAGTATAGCACACTTGTCAAACACTTATGTAGATTCTGTGTATCTAAACTCCAGTCCTGACTTTCCCCACCGAGCAGTTTTTCCCAGTTACATCCTGAAGTCTCTTTATAGATACATAGCTACAGTACAAGTTGATGTGCTTTGGTTCCAGGCCCTGATGATACAATCTGTAGTTCCCTTTATGACAAGGACTTCACATTTTCTTTCACTTGGAAACCTGCAGGTAAGTTAACTGAATGCAATCTCACACAGACTCCTCTTTCAAACATTGACTAAATCAGATCAATGACACCTACTCAAAAATTGTACAAATAACAGGTCCATTTTCTACAACAATAAGAACATACAACATATTTATAAATAACTTTAATCAACCAGGATCATAGTATTTTCACTCTGCAAACCCACAGGGAATAGTTATATCCATCTATTGAAAATTTCTTCACACAAAAGGCAATAGCTTTAATAGTATCTCCAGATAGCTCATCTTTTAAGTGACTATCAAAACTCCTGGTACCATTTATTTTTAAAGCTGCACTTATTTCCAAGCAAGTGAATAGATATTAGATTACTGCAATAATATTTTGTTTTCTTTCAGCAATACAAAGCATTATCCGCGCTACAGTAAAAGATATCTGATGTTAAGAAAAGAGCAAAAAAGAGCAAAGGATTTTTTTTTTTTTTTGCTTAATAATGATTTCTGGAACCACAAATGCTCATTCATTTTCCAAGTGTTTTTTTACCGTATTGCTGTAGTCATTTTTATTTGTAAGTATCAAAGTAGAAAAACACATTATCAATAGGTGCACAGAAACAATAATGACCGTGATACTCTAAATTTTGAGGACACAGTAGCACGTATTTCTTTCCCTTTCCCACACATAGATTAATCTAAATCCAGATTTCTCCAGGGTCAAATGTTTACAGAGTCTCTCCAGAACCTACATTCCCTTCACAGGTGCCCAAAACCAGAATGCCCTACCCAGATATATATTCAGCATAGCTGAATGAGAGCAAACTCCAAACAAAACTGGTTGGAGCACTCATCACATTCTAGTGAGCTTTTCCCTGTTTATAGGAATATGTTCCTGGAATCAGGGCCAGACCCAAATTAGCAGGATCCAAATCATGCAGGAAAATAGGCAACTGGTTCTGCTTTCTAAAAGATAAAACAAAACATTAATCTTGGTGTAGTTTGGATATTTAGAGCTTGATGTTAAGAGCTGAATGTGGATTGTCCCTGCCCAAACCCATGCTGAAATTTGATTGCTAGTATAAAGGTGTCAGGAGGTTGAATCTTTATGAGATCACAGGGCCATACTCTGTGTCCTTCAAGAGACTGAATTAGTTCATATAGAAAGAAAGTCGTCTATTCAAGAGTGCATGTTTTTATAATAAAGGAATCCATAACTTCATCTCTTTCGCACATGAGCAACTCACCATTATCCTGCTGGCCATCATGCCAGTGCATGGCATAAGATGCTGTAGTTAGATCTGATTTTCTAATCCTGCAGATCCGTAAGACAGAAAGGACTGTATTCCTTATAAGTCAACCAGTCTCTGCCCTTTCACTGTGGTAACAGAGAATAGATTAAGACAAATGAGCTAGATGACAAAATCAGAATGTGCAGCAATGCAGTGGAAAAGCCGGAAACCCCAGAGCTTCTTCCTAGAAAGGAACATAGAGAAAGTAAAGACTGGGCACCAGGAATATGTCAGAGGAACAGATCTGGGCCTACAACATGAATAGGCAATAGTAGACCTTCTGAAGGCCCATGAACTTGCCTTACGATTGCCAGCTGTGACCAAGCATGGCACTTCTTTTAAGAATCCAGTAAAAAATGGTGGGCGAAAAATATAAAATTTGGTACCAAAGGTCTTGCAAGGGCAGGTATCTGATTGCAGAATAGGAAAAAAAAATAGTTAATAACTAAAGGGGCAAGAAGACTGTACATGTAAGTATATTGAAAACAAAACTAAATCCAAATTTTTAATGAAATATTCCTTTTAAATGGTATAGGGGAGAAATTTGTCTCCAGCGGAATGAGAGAAAGCTTGTTTGAGTTCACAGCTTGTTCAATTCAGTTCTGCTCCCTGGAAACATTTACAATGGAAGAAAGGTTAATAAGATCCCCTGGTGGTAGTCAAGGCAAGCATGCTGGAGAGGAGAAAGAATGAATCCTTATTTCCATCCAATCTGTTTTGCCTTTTCAGTCTAATGAGACATGCCGAGCGCTCCTATTATAGTAATTTACCATAATATATATGGTGAGCTAACCCTGACACCATACAACAGAATGAATGGGTCTATTTCCCAAATAATTGAAAAACAGACATGAAAACATTTTCTTTAGGAATGGACTATTAGATTGCCTGTACGGCATGCCGGCCACTGGAGCACTTAAGTGACTATGCTACCTGTATTTATGTATTTCTGGATAGGCACAGCTGATGGTATAAACTCATTTTATGGGATTGCTAAAACAGCTGCAGGAAAGAGATAAAGACATTTAATCATTTTAATTTGCTATCACCTAAACACAATAGCAGTGTAACAAAATTGCCCAGGATTATTGAAAATAATCTGTCATCGAAATTGATGATATTTACCAAAGCACTTCCAGTAGCAAAGCTCAGTCTGTTCTCAGGTTTGAAAAAATAGAAATATACTTCATGCTAGCTGAGAGTGCCCTTCGGTTCCACCTGCGTCCATAAATAATAACAGCATTAACCTTAACAAAACTGATTTTAGATAAAGAGGTTTTGTTTTTCCAAGTAGCAAATAATTATACTGGAAATGTAAATCAGAAGAAAGTGTCTGCAGAAACTCTGGTTGAATGTAGGTACCACTAGAGGCCACATATAAAACTAAATCTAAAGAGAATCTACATGATTATTCACCCCAAATAATTTCTATTTATGTAATTCTTAGCATATGTTAAAAGTCAACAATCTTGATAAACTCAATGAAAAGAGAAATATCTGAAGAAACTTCTGAAGGCTTATAGAGTTTCAGAGAGATGAATTGTTTTAGAACAAACTAATGTCAGAAATGATCAGGGACAGAATAGTGGTCATGGTGATAGGTGAAACTTGGTTTCATTTCATCAGGGACCAATACTGGGTCCAGATTGGGAAGGCTGTCGTCTTTCTTACCCATGAAGAGAATGACTTTGGCTGACAGTAGACACAGACACAGTCCTGTTCTCCCACACTCCACTGCTACTTGTGTCATGGAACCAGATAGGTTGACACACAATCTGAATAAGGGATAAGGTTTTTGTCTGTGTCCTCAGCATCCTATGCAGTAGTGCCCATACAAACCAGCAAGCAGAGAATGAGCTGTGGATAAGGGTTTACAGCAATAAGAAATGATGCTATCAAAGTTTCCTTGTGGAGTGGATCTTAGTAGGGCTTTAAAGCTTTTATTTGTGTGCATTTTCTTATTATTGATTGATTTATTAACAATCTATGTTCAGGCATGAATGTGACATGGTTATGCCAGCTTGGGATCAGAATACAATTAGCAAGAACTTGTTCTCTCCTTCAACCACATGAGACTCAGAGTTCAAACTAAGGACACTGAGCTTGATCTATATCTTTATTTTTCCTGTAAAAGGGGATTGCACTCAGGACCTCATGCCTATGATTGGCATGTGATTTTCAATGTGTAGGATTCCAATAAATTGGTGTTGGCCAAGAACAATACCACCTAGCATACACCTCCCAGTAGTTTTTGCATAATTTTAGACTTAAAGGGATATTCAAAATGATATTTCAACTTTCTTATTTTAAATTCAGTTAATATTTACTGTTATCAAAGAGATGGGAATATATTATTTCAAAGGTCAAGCTATGACTTTATTACTCTGTAGGATAAATATCAGTTTTATACTGCCCACTATCCAAGGCTTTTTTTTGTTTTGTTTTGTTTTGTTTTTGCTTTTTCAAGACAGGGTTTCTCTGTGTAGCCCTGGCTGACCTGAAACTCACTCTGTAGACCAGGCTGGCCTCGAACTCAGAAATCCGCCTGCCTCTGCCTCCTGAGTGCTGGGAGTAAAGGCGTGCGCCACCACGCCCGGCTCTATCCAAGGATTCTTAACTAGGAATTATTTCGTTCCTGAAAGATGTTAGGAGACAATTTGATGATAAGATTTAGGAATTGGAGTTGCTATGAGTATCTAGGTAGCGTCAACAATGCTTTGAGCACATGAAGGCACAAGAGACTACTTTTAAGTGGTGTCAACAGAAACTGTCACAGTCCCCTCTATAGAGCAACTGCTTTCTACTTCATTTTTTATTTTATAAGCTTTATTATTAAAATACCATGCAAATTAATTAAAACACCATACATAGGATTAACTAGATCACAAGTCTGTAAAATTTGAAGGACTTCACAACTTCCAGTCTGAATGTATTGATTACATACATTCTAACATAGTCTAATCGTGTAGGAGAAGCTACAATTTTTATAATTTTATTGTTTTATATGTTTCTGAATGCATTGACACGGAAGGTGACAGAGAGGCTAAATGAACCAAGCACATTTTGTATAAAAGAAATGCATCCAGGCCAGGACACAGACTCTTCAAATGTCTCTAGAAACACAATGCACCAGAGAGCCACATCCTAAACTGTCTGATCCTAGAAGTTGCTTCATTTACCCCAAAGCAACCATTTCTTGACCATTTGAGTAATGTAAGACTTTCTTAAGACAGAACTTTAAGTAACTCGAGAAATGGTACTTTCTTAGTTTGGTAAGCCACCCAGAGTTACTTGGCTTTTTAAAACTCGCATTGCTCCAACAACGCTGCATATCAGCAGAGTCTCCTTTCTTTCTCATCTTGGTGAATATGGACTTCGATATTTTAGGTTGGGTTTTTTGGTTCTAAAATTCTGATAGATATTTTAAGGCAAGAGGTTCCTCAGACAGTCTTTCATGGGTTACTGCAGGAGTAAATTCAGCAGGATTGGGCAGAGGAAGAGGCCAAATTAAGCTGTCATGTCCCAAACAGGATTGAAACTTATTAAGAGTTTTGCTGCTATCACAGCCCAAGGAAGGGATTAGGTCTTTAAATGCACACGGTGGCTGTCTACTGTGGATCATTTTCACTTAATTTTTATCCATGCTGAAAAGTTCGATAGAATTTAATGATTTCATATATGCAGTTTCAATTGCTCAGCATAATTTAGTAGAAAAGCTGTCATTTCTCCTTTGGATTGCTTTCGCACATTTGCAAAGATCCACTGTCTATACGTGTTCATCTGATCTGCCTCTCAGTTCTGCTTCGCTAATCTGTCTATTTTATATTGAAGCCATATTTTCTTGACTACTTTATATTAAACCTTAGATAGCTTTAGATTTTTTTTTAAGGCAAACCTGTTTTTCTTATTTTTCTCTTTGGGCATTGTCTTTAAATTTCTTATGCATATTTAGAATAAGCTTATCAATTTCTAAAACTATCCACTTGGATATTAACTGGAATCACTTTAAATCAGTAAGTGATGTCACTATAATCATTTGAATCATTCTAGTGAACATCATGTGTCTCTCTTTAGGGATTCTTAACTACTACTGGCATGTTTATGTGATTTTCGAAGTATGGGATTCCCATAAATGTTGAGTGATATATATTTCACTCATACTGCCTCATTCTGTTTATTGATAGCAAACACAGTTAAGGTTTGATACTGAACACCCTTTTTATATCATAGTTTGGCACAACTTTTTTTTTTTTTCTGTTTTTAAATTCTTTATTAATAATGTGAAAATTTCACACAATGTATTTTTAACATATTTATCTCCTGTTAAATCCTCTTCTTAGACATGCCTCAAGTCTCTCAACAATTCTTTATTTCCAATTTTTAATAGGTATTTACTTCATTTACATTTTAAATGCTATCCCCAAAGTCCCTTATACAACCCCTGCTCTCCTAATCACCCACTCCCTCTTCTTGGCCCTGGTGTTCCCCTGTACAGGGGCATATAAAGTTTGCAAGACCAAGTGGCCTCTCTTCCCAATGATGGCTAGACCATCTTCTGCTACATATGCAGCTAGAGACCCGAGCTCTGGGGGGTGCTGGTTAGTTCATATTGTTGTTCCACCTACAGGGTTGCAGACCCCTTCAGCTCCTTGGGTACTTTCTCTAGCTCCTCTATTGGGGGCCCTGTGTTCCATCCAATAGCTGACTG